>NC_069504.1:325954238-326031738 GCF_027579735.1 Bombina bombina
TGCCGTGTTTTTTTTTTCTTGTTAATTATGTAATTCTACTTCATTTAGTGGTCCTTTAAACTCTTCTTACCTAAAAAAGCTGTACAATTGATTGGTAGTATCTGTATATTAGTTACTTTACATACTGATTAAACTACTACAACTTCAGTGGAGAACCACATGTTCCCTTATAAGCCACAGCGTCTGAAAATTAAACTGTCTATGTTTTCTTGTATGTTTTATGAAGACTAAAGTGCAGAGCCCAAGAGATGCATAAGGTGGCTGCATAGCTTAGCTAAAATAAAAAGACAAGAAATCCATAATACATAATTTAAAAAAAGACAAGGGATCCGCAATACAAAAGTGTATCCACTGTTGTTACCTAGTTATTATTTTCTGGTCTTACTAGGGTTATGTTCAGTAGTACAACATATTCATTCTAGATTTGGGAGACTCCAAAAAAAAATGTATGTAGCTGTTGAAAGTACTGAGAATGGTTTAAGTATAATGTAGAATAGTTAAATTGTTACATTTCTATGCAAGGAATATTGTGATGTTTCACCATTCTTGTTGAATCTTGCAGATTCCATTCTTTCACCTGAAATAACACTCATACACCTAGATTATGAGTTTTGCGCTAAACAGGGTGTGAAAATAACGCCAAAAAAGTTGCATTATTTCACTCTCCATTTTGCTGCAGTTACTGTAAAGCGTCCTTGTGCGTGTGATATGGCTAAATACCGCACAAAGCCCAAGGGCTGCTTTGACATGTTCATGCATGCTTACCCCCATAGACATCAATGGGGAGAGAGTGTTTGTATTTTTTTCTAACACCTGTTGTATTTTTTCTAACACCTGAAGTGCGGAATGAAAAATCTCTGTAACGCAACTCCATTGATGTCTATGGGGAAAAAAAAAAGAAGTTACGTTTAAACCTAACACCCTAACATAAACCCCAAGTCTAAACACCCCTAATCCGCAGCCCCTGACATCGCCGACACCTAAATAAAGTTATGAACCCTTATTACACCGCTCCCCGACATCGCTGTCCCTATAATAAAGTTATTAACCCCTAAACCTCTGGCCTTCCACATCTCCGCCACTAAATAAACCTATTAACCCCAAAACCGCTGCCCCCACATTGCAAAACAATAAATTAAACTATTAACCCCAAAACCTAACACCCTCCTAACTTTAAATTAAAATTACAATATAACTATCTTTAAATAAATAAAAACTTACCTGTAAAATTAAAATAAACCTACCATTAAACTATAAATTAACCTAACTATTCTAATAAAATAAAAAAATACTACTAATTAAAAAAAATCTAAATGACAAATTTAATAAAAAACTAACACTATGAAAAAAATAAAAAAATCGAAAATTACACAAAATAATAAACACTAAATTACAAAAAATAAAAATCACTAAGCTTAGAAAAATAAACGAAATTATCAAAAACAAAAGCATTTACACCTAATCTAATAGCCCTATAAAAACAAAAATTTCCCCCCAAAATAAAAACACCCCTTAGCCTACGATAAACTACCAATAGCCTTTAAAAGGTCCTTTTGTAGGGCATTGCCCTAAGTTAAACAGCTTTTTTACCTGTAAAAAAAATACAAAGTCCCCCCAACAGTAAAACCCACCACCCAACCAACCCCCCAAAATAAAAAAACTAACTCTAAAAAATCCTACCCATTGCCCCTAAAGGGGCATTTGGATGGGCATTACCCTTAAAAGGGCATTCAGCTCTTTTCCACTGCTCTTAAAAGGGCATTCAGCTCTTTTCCAAGTGCCCATCCCTAATGAAAAAAAAACACCCCCCAAAAAAAACCTTACACTAACCCCAGAATATCTACTCACGGTTCCTGAAGTCCGGACATCCATCTTCATCCAGGCGGCGAGAAGTCTTCATACAGGCGATGACACCTTCATCCATCTCGGGGACGTCTTCTATCTTCATCCCGGCGACGTGGAGCGGAGCTATCCTGGAAGCCTAAGACATCCTGCACAGAGCGTCCTCTTCATACGGTCAATGCCATACACTGAGCTAATTGGTGTATTTAAATTAGCATGTGGACTAAACCTCATGTTCACGTATCAGAGTTGCATGTTCCAGTCCCAGCAGGACTTGCTCAGCATCTGATCCTTCATAGGATGGATACGTTTATTTTCATAAGGGGGCATTAAAATTAAAATGCCCCCCCCCAAAAAAATATTTAATAACACTAAAAAAGTAGTGTACTTTTCCATATTTATTCTGTCTGCTTTTTATATAATGTACCTCTAAAAAGTTATGTTTGTTTCCACTTCTTCATCAGCATACAAGCTAATTTATTTCTGTCCCTAACTGGCCATTACAAAGGAGAGAATCTAAACATACTTAAACTGCTTGTCAGTGGTACTTTTTCCTGAGCTACAGACCAATTTACATTTTGCTAACAAACTGACACCTTAAAAATGCACTTTACATTAGGATTCCTTGCTACATATATATCATTTGGATACGCACAAAAGTTAACATAAATAGTCTGACAGAAAATGTGCTCATTCAAACAAAAACACAGTATTTACAAAAGAAAATACCTTTTGCTCCAAGCTGGCCCACCAGCATTACTGTTTCTATAATTTATACAAACTTCAGTACTAGTAGCATCCTAAACATAATGACTCTGAGTAAATAATAATGTAGAATCTCAAAAAGGTGCATATGATCAAACTGAAATTAAATGACTTTTTTTTCCCTCTTACCATAAAATGCACTTACATGAACAATAGCTACAGAAAGCACATGTGCCTTTTACTAAAGACACAGAGCTAATATGTATGATGGCAGATTTATGCAGGGAAAGGAGACGTTCTTTTAATACAACCCCATCAGCAGCTGCTGTTGCCATAGCAACAATTATACCTCATCTACACGGTACTCCATAGATAAAAAAGAAGATACCATTGCTCTGAAGGTATGCTCTAGCATAATTGCATCTACAACTAGATGACATAGATTAAAATAAAAATAAAGGTTTAGAATGCATATAGTATTTGTATAAATATATATTACATACATACTGTATATTACTCACTAGAAGAAAATAGGTGCATGTCCATTGATTTTTATAGCAAAATGCCAAAAATTATTCTGAAACAGGACTCAGATGTCAGAAATTATTAGTATTATGTATTATAAGTATGTTATGCACAGCATGTAATAAGCATACTGGTATACACTGTGTACATAGCATTATATACATATTCTATTCATATTGTTTAAAATCTTATGTAGAAGCTGGAAAATGAACACATTTAGTCATATGCATAATCTTTTCTTAAATCCTGTTCACTATTTTCTTTAAAAGCACTTTCACACTTGAAGGGGCATAATACTCATATGCTAAATCCCTTGAAAGTGATGCAGCGTAACTGTAAAAAGCTGACATGAAAATATTACCTGAACATCTCTATGTAAAAAGGGAAGATTTTTTTACCTCACAATTTCTTCGGCTCACCAGTGTGAGTGCTCTATGAACAGTTATACTTCAGCTGCTGTCCAGCTGCAAGTTAAAAAAATAGGCAATCAACATCAGAGGTCATGCATTCCTTTGCTGGGTTCTCATGAGATTTCACTGAAATCTCGTGATATTTCATAGTAAACTTCCTTAAACTGAATAGGAAAATAACAAGTCCTGGGACTAGCATCCTGATTGCAGTGGTGTGGGATTAGTTAGGAAATTTTGAGGTAAATATCTTACTTTTTTACATATGATGTTCAGGTGATATTTTCTAGTCAGCTTTTTACAGCTGTGAAGCAACATGTTCAAGTGCGTCAATATTTGGGTATCATGTCCCTATAAGTAAATAAAGTTCCTCTAAATAAAATAGGACTAGAGACACCTCCCCCTCTTAGCTCATCTACACTATTGAATAAAATCATGAAAATGATTTGAAACACATATACCAACAGATAATTTAATCTATCAGCATGCATTCTATAACTGAGGTTACCTCATTTAGAGGAAGGAACAAATATTGCAGGTGATGAACTTCAGAAGATAGGAGCAGGTTGTAGTCATCAGCAAAGCAGACCAGAATCATGTGTCTAAACACTAGCAGAAGAATAGTTAAGAAACAGGATAAAGTAACCAGTATAACTAGTAATAACCAGTTGTCGAGGCAGGCAAAAGAGTAATCCAAATCACAGTTCCAGGAGTCTGTAACAGGTTTCACAGTACAAAATTCAAGGTACAAGGAGAAGTAAATCCAAAATTCTTATCTAATACACAGACTGAAGGACAGGTCAGGAGCAACAATGCCAGTACATCCATCCAGAATTACCAAGTACAGATTGAAATCATGAAGGGCCTTTTAACACTTCTGCAAATCTTGGCACCAATTCTATCACAAGATTACTTCCAATGCAAAGGGTAAAATTAGGGCTACCTATGATGAAGGTAACACAGTCCAGGCTATTACTAAAATATGCAGGTGTTCCCTTTGCCCTAATCTTAGAGCACACCTGGGCAGCCAAATCCAACATCAGAACACACACAATGCACCCTGGGCTGTCAACTGCACTGATCACTGTCTAAGCACATGGCCAGATTTCAGCCGCTCTCACAGCCTTCTTCTAAATACAGCCCCAAGCTTCAGCTACGCTGACAGACATCAGCAAATCGTAGCCACAGCCACACACATCTAAGGCTTTTGGGGCCTGACATATCTTAAACAAAAATGGTATCATAGAAGAAACACCACTGCTCTAATGTTGCACCCCCCTGTGTTTAGGCAGACAAAACATTTTCCTACAAGAATAATCAATCTTCACTCAGTACCAAACTAATGCTGTATCAAGTTATATGTGAATCAACATAACAATGCCAGTCACAAGGATAAACAGCCCTAATACCTCCTTGCTCAACACCTCTATAGTAGTATACCTTGGGCAGAGTGAGGAATATAGGCAACAGCATATTTGTAGACAAAGGCAGAGATAATGGAGGGTGAACTATTATTGAGGGCTTAGTATATTAGTGTGAAATAAATCAACACAAGGACTAAGACTCATAGCTAAGATTTAACCAAGGGCTAAAGTAAGGGGGCATATAAAACTTTGAGTTATATGTAAGATCAAGACAGTTTTGGAGATGTTGAGCATTAGGAACCTGTACAATGTTACTTGATAGATATTGGATGACACAAGCAAGCGCACAAGCACATAAGAGGATAGTTCATGAGCATAGAGGCAGATTTGTATACCTTCACCATAAACAGTATTGGGAAACTCACATAACATAATTTAATCTGAGCTAGCTGTGGCAGGCTGAGAGTAGCTGTGAGGGAACTCACTGGTTTAGACTGCATAAAGATATTAGCACAGATCATGAATTCTGTCTACCTTTTAGTATTCACAAACATTGCATACAACTGAAAATATGCATCAGAACATAACAATGGTAATAATTTACTTAATATATCGGTGTAAGGGTAGAAATGGACTAAAAAAAATCCCTTTATCTACAGCTTATACCACAAACACGGAATACCTATCTTTTAAGAAGGGCTTACTTCCTTTCAAAAGAAGGGTCTTGTGCCCCTCCAGGTAAAACATAACTACAATAGTAATTGTAGTTACCTGTATACTAGATAGCCTTCTGTGTAGTAGTACATCTATCTATGTACATTAAATAGTGCACATGACACTCTTTTAAATGTCTGCTGGACTATTAGGTGATCAACATGTCAACCATGATCTCATGATAGAGTAATATGCAGATAGAATAAAACAATAGGGAGTGGGGGTAGTCCCTCATTTGCCCAACACAACAAAGTAAGGCACATAACCTTTATTTGAAAGCCAGCATCTTCAAATTATTGGTCCTTTGGTCATCCAGCTACAAGGATATTACCATAAGACAAACACCTCATAGCATCACTACAGTCTGAAATAGATTTGGTAAGCAAGTTGCAAACAGGTACAGGAGCAACTTTGGCCACTGGCTGGCTTACCTAAGACAAAGGCAAATTTTATAGGGAGTACCATATGTAAATATAGGAAATATCATGTGGCCATGCCATCCTGCTTGGCACCACTGCACCAATAAATGTATTACTAGCATGGCATATGTGAGCAAAGCAGTGGAGACAAATGACAACAACTTAAAACCAAAGTATAGCATAATACCAACGGTCAAAACTAAAAAATACAGCATTTCAATAATGTTGCTACTTACCTTGTATGCTATTAATATTTTATACAAAATATTTTGCAATATGTATGGTGGAGGTTTCTATCTATCTCTTAATTCTGCAAACTTAGTTATTTTTGAAAACTACTTTATAGATAGATGATAGATAGATAGATAGATACTTGAATGTAAAACCGCTACAGCCTTAGCATTGGGATGTTAAATGCTTAATCTGCTCAAAGGGACCTACGTGTTAATGCTCAGAAAGCTTAACAAGCCTGCAAGACAATGCTTCAGACAACATACTTTAAATTCTGACAATTCTTAAATCTGCTTTTCTAGAACATTTTCACATCTTATTTGTATGTACATTCATTTTCATGCTTGGTACAAATACAGAACTGTGCACGTATAATAAGCTGCCAGTTCACATTCTTGAGCTGAATTTATGCATTACAAAATTATTAAGCTTACTTGCCATATCTTTTTAATAGCATTTCAATATATTATTTTTTTTGACAACCAAGAATGCACACACTATGGCTGTCTCTAGCAGATATTTCAAGGAAATTTGTATAACATTATTAAAAGTTAATTTTATGAGCAATATAGCATGCATACATACATATAAACATTCTCACACATACATAGAGACCTGCACACACACACAAACACACCAAATAACCTTCATTTTACAGAAGGTTTAATTAAGTATAGTAAAGGGAAAAAATACACAAAAACAAAAATTATGCTTCCCTGATACATTTCTTTCTTTCCAGGCATAGAGAGAATCATTTCAATTACTAGTGGGATATTCACTCCTGGCAAGCAGCAGGAGGCAAAGAGCACCCCCACAGAACTGTTAAGTGTCACTTCCCTTACCCATAAACCCCAGTCAATCGGGAACGTAAAAAGAAGATAATACAAGGGTATTGAGGTGCCTGAGGTTTGTACAAAAAAACTGTTGTCTGAATTTAAACAAGGGCGGGTCGTGGACTCTTCATGCCTGGAAAGAAAGAAATTTATCAAGTAAGCATAAATTTTGTTTTCTTTCCTATGGCATGGAGAGTCCACGAATCATTCCAATTACTAGTGGGAACCAATACCCAAGCTAGAGGACACAGAATGAAAGGGAGGGAGAAAAAGAAGGGCAGACCTAAACCAAAAGCACCACGACTGGAAGAACTCCCAAAAGAAGCCTCTGCCGAGGCAAAGTATCAAATTTGTAGAATTTTGAAAAGGTATGTATGGAGGACCATGTGGTCGCCTTGCAAATTTGCTCCACCGAAGCTTCATTTTTGAAAGCCCAAGAAGATGAGACTGCTCTAGAGGAATGAGCTGTAATTCTCTCAGGAGGCTGTTGTCCAGCTGTCTCATAAGCTAAATGGATGACACTTCTAAACCAGAAAGAAAGTAGTAGAAGTGGCCTTCTGACCCCTTCGCTTACCAGAGAAAACAACCAACAGGGCAGGTCTGCCAAAAATCTTTAGTTGCTTGGAGGTAGAATTTTAGAGCACGCACAACATCCAAGTTATGTAAAAGACGTTCTTTCTGAGAAGAAGGATTAGGACAAAAAGAAGGAACAACAATTTCCTGATTAATATTGCGATCCAACACTATCTTAGGGAGAAACCCCAGCTAAGTGCGGAGGACCGCCTTATCAGCATGAAAAATAAAGGTAAGGGGAATCACACTGCAGAGCCGAAAGTTCAGAAACTCTGCGAGCAGAAGAAATAGCAACAAGAAACAAAAGTCAAATGTGTAAGGAGATTGCAGGCACAACACAAAAGTATGATAAAATACAAATTTATTATAAAATAGTGTAAAAAAAGGGGACAAAAGCGTCCAAGCACAGACTGACAACGGGACGACAGACAGGCAGACGTCTGACGCGTTTCATGCCCCCTACAGGAGCTTACTAAGACATAATCCATACACAGAGAGCATCCTATATATACCCCACCAAGATACTATTAACCTCTTAGTGTACACATAATATAAAACAACCTCAATGTGTCCCAATATGGATGCTTATTAGAGACACAAATAATGAAAACAGATCTTTGAATATACCATATACAAACATATAGGCCTCCATGTACTAACTGGCGGGTGGACAGCTTCTCAACTCGAAGATGTCCGCCCACCTTCGCTACACACGGACAGCAGATCTGTTGATCCGCTTGCCCGTATGTAACATTAAACACTCATCGGAGTGTGTAATGCCTGCCCCTTCATTCACGCGACTGAAGGGGCTGTCAATCACCGAGAGAGAGCAAGCTCTCTGTGATTTTCCCTCGCCACCTCAGAGGTTGCGTAGGGTGTAAGAAGCAGAGGTCTAAAGACCTCTGCTTCTTACATTGCGGGAAGCAGGCTCGCATATGCGAACCTGCCCCGCAAGGGCTCTGGAGTAGCTTTCGCTGCTTCGTACATGGAGCCCTAAGTGATACATTTTGAAAAATGGTAACAAAACATACTAACTAGTATGTACAAAAATAATTAATGGACGATTGACAGATTATAAATAATAATACTAATACACCGGCGCTGATGTTCACAATACAATACATGAAAACAAAAAGATAGTGAATTTAAAGATGCAATAGTATTCACAACTGAGCACTCCCAACAATGTCCAGAAATAGTAAAACATTTGGAGGAACATCTTCATTTACTTTCTAGTGATGAAATATTAAAGACCATTTATCAAGACATGTAAGTTTGTTCCAAAAAAAATCTAGAACATTGCTCAAAGATTATCTCCTAGTTTTATTAAAAATAACAAAGTGCCTGGGCCTACATGGTTACATAAAAAGGGTAATTTCAAATATGGTAGCAGAAATTGCCACATGTGCCCACGTACGTTTAGGAACTAGCTTTATATGCAGTACTAATTCCCAGTGCTTTTATGCAAATTGCAGCACAACTTTTGTTTTTCTATTTACTCACTTGTAACTTATGCCAATGTCAGGATATAGGTCAAACCTCAAGGGAGATAAGAAAACGGCTTGGGGAACATACCCGTGATGTCAAAAACTATGTTAAGGAATCTGCTGTAGCCAATCACTTTAATAGTGAACATTTCACTAACATAGCAAATATGTCTGTAGTAGGTTATAGATAGAGCAGTGGTCCCCCCTAGGGGAGGAAACAGATATAAAATCTTAGAAAGAAAAGAGCTCTATTGGATTCTTAAATTAAAATCTTGTAGCCCCCTAGGCATGAATAGGGAGTGTGATATCAATTATTTTATTGACTTCACATGATTCATAAGCTATGTTGGTTATATTGTTTTATATTTCCTTTTGCATCTTTAAAATGATCTTTAAAATGGTGCAAAACTATAAGCATGCTCTTTTTTCTGTATTTACCTATTTTTCGTTAGATAAATATTTGTTCTGTGGTTATAAATTATTACAAATTTTCTTCTGATTAATTTGACATTTGCATTATAGAATTATGAAATGTTGTCTCATTTTCCATTTCATGTAGACATGTGCATGGCGAAAAAATTCGGTTCGGATCGATTCGGAGTGATTCGAATTCGGAAAAATTTGAATCGATTCGGTTCGGTTTTGTTTCGGATTCAAAAAAATTCGGCTGGATTCGGTTCGAAAATTCGGAATTTCGGTAAGTGTTAGGTGGGATTAGACTAGTATGTACTAAATTCGTCTGGGTTCGGTTCGGAATTTCGGTAAGTATTAGGTGGGATTAGACTTATACTGTACAATACTAGTGTAATCCATGGCCATCCGAATTTACCGAATAAATCCGAAGTAATTCGGATTTATTCGGTAATTCGGCAGTATTTTAATTTGGAAATTCGGTTCGATTCGAATCGCCAAATTTTCCGAATTTTCCGAATCGATCCGAAACGAATCGCACATATCTAATTTCATGTATTGTGAACATCAGCACGGGTGTATTATTATTATTATTATTTATAATATGTTAATCTTGTATGAATTATTTTTGTACACACTAGTTAGTATGTATTATTACTATTTTTCAAAATCTATCACTATATGTTTGTATATGGTATATTCAAGGATCTGTTTTCCATATTTGTGTCTCTAATAAGCATCCATATTGGGACACATTGAGGTTGGTTTTATATTATGTGTACACTAAGAGGTTAATATTATCTTGGTGGGGTATATATAGGACACACTCTGTATGGATTATGTCTATGAGTTAGCACCTGTAGGGGGCGAGAAACGTGTCAGTCGTCTGCCTGTCTGTCCTCCTGTTGTCTGTCTGTGCTTAGACACTTTTTTCCCCTTTTTTATGCTATTTCTGAATAAATTTGGATTTTATCATACATTTGTGTTGTGCCTGCAATCTCCTTACACTTGTCTATTGTTTGCAGTTTGATCCTACAGCTGCTACGGCACTCCGGGAGGGACTTGGAGTTTTGGGTATAATTTTTCGGATCTACTGCCACTTCTGGGTTGCTGTTGCGCTTGAGACGCAGAGACTGCCCCTCTGACTGTTGGCTTTCAACAAGAAACAAAACCTTCCAAAAAAGTAATTTAATATCAACAGAATGCATCAGCTCAAACGGAACCTGCTGCAAAACTTTAAGAACAAGATTAAGGCTCCAAGGAGGAGCAACAAGTTTAAACACATTCCTGCATCTGACCAAGGCCTGAACAAAAGATTGAACATCTGGCAGATATGCCAGATGTTTGTGTAAAAGAATAGACAGTGCAGAAATCTGACCCTTCAGAGTACTGACTGGCAAACCTTTCTCCAGGCCCTCCTGAAGAAAAGCCAAAATTTGATGAACCCTTACTCTGTTCCAAGAGAAACCCTTTAAATCACACCAATAAAGCTATTTACGCCATACCTTATGGTAAATTCTGTGAGTAACAGACTTACGAGCATGAAGCATGGTATCTATGACTTTCTCAGAGAAGACACGTCTAGCCAACATTAGGCTTCAATCTCCAAGCAGTTAGCTTCAGAGAATCCAGATTTGGATGAAGGAAAGGACCCTGAAGTAGAAGGTCCTTCCTCAAAGGTAACCTCCAAGGATGAAGAGATTACATTGTCACCAGATACACAAACCAGATCCTGCAAGGCCATACAAGTGCTATTAGAATCACAGACGCTCTACCCTGCTTGATATGAGCAATTACTCGTGGAAGGAGAGCAAAAAGAGGAAGCAGGTATGCTAGATTGAAGTTCCAAGGAACCACGAGAGTGTCTATAAGAACGGCTTGAGGATCTCTTGACCTTGAACCGTACTTTGGAAGCTTGTCATTTTGACGAGACGCCATCAGATCCAACTCCTGAACCCCCACCTGAAGATTGTGAAAACCTCTGGGTGGAGAGCCCACTCTTTGGGATAAAAGGTCTGTCTGCTCAGAAAATCCCTTTCCCAGTTGTCCACCCCTGGAATTTGGATGGCAGATAGATGACAATCGTGAGACTGCGAGAATGTCGGTCACCTCCTTCATTGCTAAGGAACACAGATTTCCTCCCTGGTGTTTGATGTAAGCCACTGAGGTAATGTTGTCCGACTGAAATCTGATAAACCGGACCAAGGCTAGTTGAGACCAAGCTATAAAGGCATTGAAGATTGCTCTAAACTTGTTCTAAACTCCAAGACGTTTATTGGAAGAGAAGACTCCTCCAGAGTCCATAGGCCCTGTGCTTTTAAGGAGCCCCAAACTGCTCCCCAGCCCAACAGGCTGGCATCCGTGGTCACAATCACCCAGGAAGGCCTTAGGAAACATGTGCCCTGAGACAGATTATTCTGTGAGATCCACCACAAGAGACACTCTTGTTAGGGAGTCCCGATTTATCCTCTGCGAGAGATCTGAGTGGTCCCCGTTTTATAGTTATAGAGGTCTCAAATGGAACTGAGCAAAAGGGATGATGTCCATGGAAGCAACCATCAGACCAATCACCTCCATGCCTTGAGCCACTGATGGATGAATAGCAGACTGGAGAGAAAGGTACAAAGCAAGAAGTTTGGATTTTCTAATGTCCGTCAGAAAAATCTTCATAGACAGGGAATCTATAATTGTTTCTAAGAAACATACCCTTGTATCTGGTACAAGGAACCTCTTTTCCAGATTCACTTTCCACCCGTGGGAACGTAGAATAGACAACAACATCTCTGTATGAGATCTTGCTAGATGAAAAGTTGTGCTTGAACAAAGATGCCGTCCAGATAAGGCACCACAGCAATGCCCTGAGACCTGACCACTGCCAGAACAGCTCCCAAAACCTATGTGAAAATTCTGGCAACTGTAGCAAGGTCAAAAGGAAGGGCAACAAACTGGAACTGTTTGTCCAGAAAGGCAAACCTCAGACACTGGTAATGATCCCTGTGAATGGAAACATGAAGATACGCGTCATTCAGATCTATGGTCATCATGAACTGACCCTCTTGAACCAGAGGAAGAATGGAACAGATGGTCTCCATTTTGAAGGACGGAACTTTAAAGGATTTGGTTGAGTGAATGTGTGTTGAGTGTGTGGTGTGTGTTGTATGAAAGTGTGTGAGGTGTGCGTGTTGTATGAGAGTGTGTGGGGTGTGTGTGTGTTGTATGAGAGTGTGTGGGGTGTGAGAGTATGTGTGGTGTGTGTGTTGTATGAGAGTGTGGGTGGTGTGTGTGTAGTGTGTGTGTTGTATGAGAGAGTGTGTGTGTGTAGTGTGTGTGTTGTATGAGAGAGTGTGTGTGTGTGTAGTGTGTGTGTTGTATGAGAGTGTGTGTGGTGTGTCTGTTGTATGTGTTGTATGAGAGTGTGTGTGGTGTGTCTGTTGTATGTGTTGTATGAGAGTGTGTGTGGTGTGTCTGTTGTATGTGTGTTGTATGAGAGTGTGTGTGTGTGTGTGTGTGTGTGTAGTGTGTGTGTTGTATGAGAGTGTGTGTGCGTGTGTGTGTGCACGAATGTATGAGTGTGTGTGTAGTGTTGTGCTTACTTCCTGGTTTGGTCAAAGGGCACATTGAGGCTTCCATACAAAGATGATGTCATCAAGTGGGCTGTGCTTAGAATCAGTACAGTTCAGAGAAGCCATCTTGTGACAGTTTGTGATGCAGTTATAAAGTACAAGGATTGAACCTGAGCTCTGACAATTGCTGATACTAATAAATGTAATGTCAGCTACAGATCACTGCAGAGGATACAGCATCAGCCAGTCAGGAAGAGTAAGAACTGTCAGTTACACATTATAAGTTATATTGCAGTTAACAGTTATACAGTTATCAGTTACCCTGGATTACTATAGTGCTGCATGCACAGTGTACAGGACTGCTAATATAAGGAGTGCAGCAGCCATTCATTATAAAGGACTATATATGTGTATCTATCCATATTACTGTGTGCAAATCTACAGGAGCACCTTGCTATGTCATGCAGTAAATAAAGTGCCAGTTTACATTTAGAAGTTGCAAGTGCATCATTCATATAAAGAGTTAATGTTTGCTATGTAAGGACATTACATCTGGCGACGAGTATACTACCACAAACTCACGCTATAATGGCTGTATTTGGAGCATTGAAAGAATTTGACCCTGAAGCAGATAACTGGGTTTCCTGGACTGAAAGGCTACAGCAGTATTTACTTGCCAATGACATTGGAGATACTAAGTCTGTTGCTGTCTGTCTGACAACTATTGGTGCTAAAACATATGAGATTCTAAAAGATCTGCTACACCCAGAAAAGCCAGCCACCAAGTCTTTGTCTGAAATAATACAGATCTTAACACAACATTTCCAACCACGGCCATTAGAGATTGCTGAGCGGTTCAAGTTTTATAGCAGGCGCCAAGGGGTACAAGAGACTGTATCTACATTTGCAATCAGTTTAAAGAAATTGGCCAGCACCTGTGCTTTTGGGGAGTATCTGAATATGGCCCTTAGAGATCAGTTTGTTATGGGTATCAGTATAGAATCTATTCAAAGGCGACTTTTGACAGAGGAGAGCCCGACCTTCCATAAAGCACTAGAGATTGCTTCTGTTTTGGAACAGGCCACACGAGACACTAGTTTACTGCAGACGCATTCTCACACTAAGGAAGAACAGGTATTTTTCTCTAATGTGAAGCAACAGACTAAACCAGCCAGTAAATATTCAGCAAAAGCAGCATCGCCTATTAACTGTTACAGATGTGGAGCACAGAATCATGTAGCTTCTGAATGCAGATTTAAAAATGCTCGTTGTCATGGCTGTGGTAAAATAGGACACTTAAAGAAGGCTTGCAGAGGATCTCAGCAGAGTGTCTCAAGCAAAACTCATAAGAAGGGAAATTACCACATGGCTTATAAGGGAGCCACATTAGATTCAGAAGAGGAAATGACTGTTCAGAGTTTGACTGTATACACCATGACAGCAGGGTCTGAGCCTTTGATCGTTCATGTTAATATTGAAGGAAAAGATTTGACCATGGACTTAGATACTGGGGCTGCAGTTTCAGTTATGACAATTAAAGATTGGAAACAGCTGAAAATTCCAGTATTGCTGCAGCCCACTACCTTGAAGCTACAAACATACTCCAGAGAAGTCTTGACACCACTGGGGTGTGCATCTGTATCTGTGTGTACAAACAGTAAAACTGCCAATCTTACACTATATATACTAAAATCAGGTGGCCCGCCTCTTTATGGAAGGGACTGGATACGGGCCCTTGGCATGCCTGAGAGCCTCAAAAAACAGTGAAGTTCATCATATGGGAGTTGATCGTGCCCAGTGGATTCACAACATTAAGACCAAATATGCCCCGGTGTTTGAAAGTGTTCTGGGAAAAGTTAAGAACAAAAGGGTATGGTTACAGTTAAAACCTGGAGCAAGGCCAAAGTTTTTCAAAGCACAAACTGTACCATTCGCTTTAAGGGCAGGATTTGATGCTGAACTGAGGAGGCTAGAAGAGTTAAAGATTATAACCCCAGTGCATCGTAGTGAGTGGGCTTCTCCTATTGTACCGGTAAGAAAGAAAGATGGACAGATCCGAATATGTGGAGACTTTAGGATGGTGTTGAATGAACAGTTAGCAGTGGATAAGTATCCATTACCCAGAACAGAAGAGATTTTTGCTAACTTAGCTGGGGGACAACATTTCACAAAGATTGATTTAAAAAATGCTTACCTTCAACTTGAAGTACATCCAGATTCCCGCAGGTTACTCACCATCAATACTCACCGTAGTTTATTTCAATATAATCGTATGGTCTTTGGCATTGCTCCTGCACCAGCCATCTGGCAACGCACCATGGAAGAACTGTTAAATAGACTACCCTATGTCCAATGCCTTTCAGATGACATGTTAATCACGGGCAGGACGGAGGAAGAACATCGACACAATGTAGAGAGGGTACTGCAGCGGCTAATGACCTACGGGTTGAAGGTCAACTTGGAGAAGTGTGCTTTCATGCGTGACAAATTAGAATTTTGTGGCCATGTTATAGATTGTCATGGTCTACACACTGCTGATGACAAAGTCAATGCCTTGCAAGAAGCTCCTATACCACAAAATGCATCACAACTACGATCATACCTTGGTCTCCTTAACTATTACCACCGTTTTCTTCCCCAGCTAGCCCATACGTTACACCCACTACATCAGCTTCTTGAGACAAATCGATCCTGGTTGTGGAGCAGTGAATGCAATAAAGCCTTCCAGGAATCCAAGAACCTACTCCTGTGTTCCCACATGTTAATGCACTATGATCTTCAGAAACCACTCATGATAGCATGTGATGCTTCGCCTTATGGTTGAGGGGCTGTATTGTCACACACAATGCCAGATGGGACAGACTGACCGGTAGCCTTTGCTTCCTGTTCTCTAACGACGGCAGAGAAGAACTATTCCCAATTAGACAAGGAAGCATTGGCCATTGTATGGGCTGTTAAGAAGTTCCATAACTATATTTATGGTAGACAATTTACTCTTTCAACTGACCATAAGCCACTGCTAACCATCTTTAATCCAAGGAAAGGAATTTAAACCACTACAGCGGCTAGATTGCAAAGGTATGCTCTAACTTTGGGAGCATATCATTACTGCATCAAATACCGGGCCCATGATTCCCATGGCAATGCTGATGCCATGTCCAGGCTTCCACTAATGAATTCCTTACCAGTTGTTCAAGAAAGCCTTCTAAGTGTGTGTTTTACGGGTATAATACATGCCAAACAAATTGCAAAGGAGACAGCTTGTGATACTGAATTACAACTTCTGGCAAAGTATTTGAGAGATGGCTGGCCAAGAACTGGCTGTGATGTGCAGCGAGCATACATACTACGAGCGAAAGAACTCACACTCAGAAATGGATGTATTTTATGGGGTGAGAGAGTTCTGGTTCCTAATGGGCTACGGCAAGCTACGTTAAAACTCCTTTATGAAGGACACCCAGGCATTGTCAGAATGAAACAGAAGGCTAGGGGTCATGTTTGGTGGCCGGCCATTGATAAGGACATTGAGAACTATGTTATGGCATGCAAAGGGTGTGTTCAAGCTCAAGGACAGCTTCCACGAGGAGCTGTACAACCATGGGACTGGCCTACTACTCCTTGGGAGAGACTACATTTGGACTTTGCCGGTCCTATTGATGGAATCTCATACTTAATCATAATTGATGCACACTCTAAGTGGCCAGAAGTAATTCCAATGACAAGGACTACAACTACTGAAGTCATATCAGCATTAGAAAGACTGTTTTCAGTATTTGGGTTGCCAAGAAAACTGGTCACAGACAATGGTCCCCAGTTTGTGTCACAAGACTTCCAGAATTTTTTACATACGAATGGAATTCACCATCATCGGACGGCACCATATCACCCAGCCACCAACGGGCAAGCAGAGAGATTTGTCCAAACCTTTAAAAGGGCACTGAACTAATCCAAGCTATCTTATATATCATGACATGCCTAAAATTGCAATGGAGGCGAAGCGCCATCTGTTCCTCCTGATGCTAAATTGTGCGAAAGGTCTCATCCCGAAGCATTGGAAATCATTGCACATACCAAGTCTAGGAGAGTGGAGGGCTGGGGTGTGGGATCTGCTAGGACTTGAGAAATTTCATTACTTGAAAGCTGGGAAGATGGAGACCCATGAGTACATGACGCTAATTTGGGAAGGCAAAACTGTGTAGGGTCAGGTTGCCTGCCGAAGAGGTCTAGGTATTAACAACAGAATAACTGAGTCATGAAGCCCCCAAAGCCTTTTTTTTTTTTTTTCTCTTCTTTCCCCTTCTTGACTTCACATTTTACCCCTCTCTTTTTTCTTCTTTTCCCCCCCTTAAAATAGCTTATTGAGATAAACTGTGGTAATGGAGCACTGAAAGAAAGATGCTTATCTGACTGATACTTGGTGTAATAGATGAGTATAAAACAGAACCACTACTATCTTAAATACAAGCAAATGCTCCTACATTGAAACTTTTTGATTGAATCAACATATGCTTAGACAAGGTGTTAAATATGTAGGATATATCCCACAGTGAACAAACAAATTGTTAATGCAGAACATGTTAAACTGGAATATGTAATAACATCTTTGACTTGTTATCTCATGTTATGTACATGCACACTGAACCGACTGTAATGTTCTATATATGTTCACTCAATAAAGCTTTTTTGAAAATAAAATAAAAGGGCACTGAAAGCGCTAAAAGCAGAGAAGCAGGTTAATACTAAAAACATTTTACAATTTTTGCAACAATATAGGGTTACTCAACACCCCACCACGGGAGTTGCCCCAGCTCAACTATTGTTTGGCAGGAAGATCCGTACAAAGCTGGATTTAATCACACCAGATGTAGCAGAAACAGTCCGCATAATGCAAGATAAAATGAGAGTGGGAAAACCTTCACGGACCTGTACAGAAGGAGACTTGGTTTGTTATAGGGTGTACCATACAGAGGAAAAATGGGCACCAGGTGTTGTTGCCCAGGTTGAGGGCCCAAAGATGTATGTTATAACCACTCCATCAGGTGTGTGTCACCACCATGTGAACCAACTACGACCACGGCTAGAGAGGAGAGAACAGGCTGGTGAGGACCATCACATAAAAATGCAATCAGACAATGACTTTGATATATAGGGTGGTGTTTGGCATGATCCAAACACAGGCTCTGACTCAACTACAGAAGATGACTCAGAAATACTAGCCTCAGTAGAAGAACCTTGTAATGATGAGTCAGGAAATTCTATCCAGGACCACAATAGTCATGCTCGTACTCCCAGGCAACGAACACCTGTTGATAGTTGGTCTCCTGAAGTTAATCTCAGAGACACTCGCCGGAGACAACATGCAACATATCAGAGAAACTTTCGTCAATGTAAGAAACAAGAAGCAGCTTTCACGTCCACAATACAAGAGGATGCTGGAGAAGACTGATTTATCTTATGGTTGTTGTTGTGCAGTTAAGTTTATTTAAAAAAAAAAAATAAGTAGGAAAGGAGATGTAGTGTTGTGCTTACTTCCTGGTTTGGACAAGGGGCATTGAGCAAATTATTAATATGAAATTGGTACATTTAGAGGAGGGAATAAAAAAGTGGCAGCATTATCTGTCACACTAAGTTAATAGTTATATAACATAAGAAAATCAAATACTAATATTTTATTTATAATTTGGAGATTGTACAAAAGTGAACAAACTAAATACAAACTCAAATAAATATTTTCTAACCTATGAGTCTTAAAAGTGTTTAGCTGAGTCATAAAACATAACACAACAGTGAAAAGGGACCAGGCCATGTGAAAGCTTGTGTCAAAAGTTTGATCATTTGCAATTTGACCCCAGACAACTGGATTTAACCAACAAAAAACAGAATTTATGCTTACCTGATAAATTACTTTCTCCAACGGTGTGTCCGGTCCATGGCGTCATCCTTACTTGTGGGAATATCTCTTCCCCAACAGGAAATGGCAAAGAGTCCCAGCAAAGCTGGCCATATAGTCCCTCCTAGGCTCCGCCCACCCCAGTCATTCGACCGACGGACAGGAGGAAAAATATAGGAGAAACCATATGGTACCGTGGTGACTGTAGTTAGAGAAAATAATTCATCAGACCTGATTAAAAAACCAGGGCGGGCCGTGGACCGGACACACCGTTGGAGAAAGTAATTCTGTTTTCTCCAACATTGGTGTGTCCGGTCCACGGCGTCATCCTTACTTGTGGGAACCAATACCAAAGCTTTAGGACACGGATGAAGGGAGGGAGCAAATCAGGTCACCTAAACGGAAGGCACCACGGCTTGCAAAACCTTTCTCCCAAAAATAGCCTCCGAAGAAGCAAAAGTATCAAATTTGTAAAATTTGGCAAAAGTGTGCAGTGAAGACCAAGTCGCTGCCTTACATATCTGGTCAACAGAAGCCTCGTTCTTGAAGGCCCATGTGGAAGCCACAGCCCTAGTGGAGTGAGCTGTGATTCTTTCAGGAGGCTGCTGTCTGGCAGTCTCATAAGCCAATCGAATGATGCTTTTAAGCCAAAAGGAAAGAGAGGTAGAAGTTGCTTTTTGACCTCTCCTTTTACCAGAATAGACAACAAACAAAGAAGATGTTTGTCTGAAATCTTTTGTAGCCTCTAAATAGAATTTTAGAGCACGGACTACGTCCAAATTGTGTAACAAACGTTCCTTCTTTGAAACTAAATTCGGACATAAAGAAGGTACAACTATCTCCTGGTTAATATTCTTGTTAGAAACAACCTTTGGAAGAAAATCAGGCTTAGTACGCAAAACCACCTTATCTGCATGGAACACCAGATAGGGCGGAGAACACTGCAGAGCAGATAACTCTGAAACTCTTCTAGCAGAAGAAATAGCAACCAAAAACAAAACTTTCCAAGATAGTAACTTAATATCTATGGAATGTAAAGGTTCAAAGGAACCCCTTGAAGAACTGAAAGAACTAGATTTAGACTCCAGGGAGGAGTCAAAGGTCTGTAAACAGGCTTGATCCTAACCAGAGCCTGAACAAATGCTTGAACATCTGGCACAGCTGCCAGTCTTTTGTGTAGTAATACAGATAAAGCAGAGATCTGTCCCTTTAGAGAACTTGCAGATAATCCTTTCTCCAAACCTTCTTGTAGAAAGGAGAGAATCTTAGGAATTTTTATCTTATTCCATGGGAATCCTTTGGATTCACACCAACAGATATATCTTTTCCATATTTTATGGTAAATCTTTCTAGTTACCGGTTTTCTGGCTTGAACCAGAGTATCTATCACAGAATCTGAAAACCCACGCTTTGATAGAATCAAGCGTTCAATCTCCAAGCCATCAGCTGGAGGGAGACCAGATTTGGATGTTCGAATGGACCCTGAACAAGAAGGTCCTGTCTCAAAGGTAGCTTCCATGGTGGAACCGATGACATATTCACCAGGTTTGCATACCAAGTCCTGCGTGGCCACGCAGGAGCTATCAAGATCACCCAGGCCCTCTCCTGTTTGATCCTGTCTACCAGCCTGGGAATGAGAGGAAACGGTGGAAATACATAAGCTAGGTTGAAGGTCCAAGGTGCTACTAGTGCATCTACTAGAGTCGCCTTGGGATCCCTGGATCTGGACCCGTAGCAAGGAACCTTGAAGTTCTGACGAGACGCCATCAGATCCATGTCTGGAATGCCCCATAATTGAGTTAGTTGGGCAAAGATCTCCGGGTGGAGTTCCCACTCCCCCAGATGGAATGTCTGACGACTCAGATAATCCGCTTCCCAGTTTTCCACACCTGGGATGTGGATTGCAGATAGGTGGCAGGAGTGATCCTCCGCCCATTGAATTATTTTGGTCACTTCTTTCATCGCCAGGGAACTCCTTGTTCCCCCCTGATTATTGATATACGCAACGGTCGTCATGTTGTCTGATTGGAATCTTATGAATCTGGCCTTTGCTAGCTGAGGCCAAGCCCTGAGAGCATTGAAGATCGCTCTTAGTTCCAGAATGTTTATCGAGAGAAGAGACTCTTCCCGAGACCATAGTCCCTGAGCTTTTAGGGATTCCCAGACCGCGCCCCAGCCCACTAGACTGGCGTCGGTCGTGACAATGACCCACTCTGGTCTGCGGAAGCTCATTCCCTGGGATAGATGGTCCAGGGTCAGCCACCAACGGAGTGAATCTCTGGTCTTCTGATCTACTTGAATCATTGGAGACAAGTCTGTATAGTCCCCATTCCACTGTTTGAGCATGCACAGTTGTAATGGTCTTAGATGAATTCGTGCAAAAGGAACTATGTCCATTGCTGCAACCATCAACCCTACTACTTCCATGCACTGCGCTATGGAAGGACGTGGAACAGAATGAAGAACTTGACAAGTGCTTAGAAGTTTTGACTTTCTGACCTCTGTCAGAAAAATCCTCATTTCTAAGGAATCTATTATTGTTCCCAGGAAGGGAACTCTTGTTGACGGAGACAGAGAACTTTTTTCTATGTTCACCTTCCATCCGTGTGATCTGAGAAAGGCCAGAACGATGTCTGTATGAGCCTTTGCTTTTGACAGGGACGACGCTTGTATTAGAATGTCGTCCAAGTAAGGTACTACTGCAATGCCCCTCGGTCTTAGAACCGCTAGAAGGGACCCTAGTACCTTTGTGAAAATCCTTGGAGCAGTGGCTAACCCGAATAGGAGGGCCACAAACTGGTAATGTTTGTCCAGAAAGGCGAACCTTAGAAACTGATGATGTTCTTTGTGGATAGGAATATGTAGGTACGCATCCTTTAGATCCACGGTAGTCATAAATTGACCTTCCTGGATAGTGGGTAGAATCGTTCGAATGGTTTCCATCTTGAACGATGGTACCCTGAGAAATTTGTTTAGGATCTTCAAATCCAAAATTGGTCTGAAAGTTCCCTCTTTTTTGGGAACTACGAACAGATTTGAATAAAATCCCATTCCTTGTTCCTTTATTGGAACTGGGTGTATCACTCCCATCTTTAACAGGTCTTCTACACAATGTAAGAACGCCTGTCTCTTTATTTGGTTTAAGGATAAGTGAGACATGTGGAACCTTCCCCTTGGGGGTAGTTCCCTGAATTCCAGAAGATAACCCTGAGAAACTATTTCTAGTGCCCAGGGATCCTGAACATCTCTTGCCCAAACCTGAGCAAAGAGAGAGAGTCTGCCCCCTACTAGATCCGGTCCCGGATCGGGGGCTACTCCTTCATGCTGTTTTGTTAGCAGCAGCAGGCTTCTTGGCCTGCTTACCCTTGTTCCAGCCTTGCATCGGTTTCCAGGCTGGTTTGGGTTGTGAGGCATTACCCTCTTGCTTAGAGGATGCAGAATTAGAGGCCGGTCCGTTCCTGAAATTGCGAAAGGAATGAAAATTAGACTTATTCTTGGCCTTGAAAGGCCTATCTTGTGGAAGGGCGTGGCCCTTTCCCCCAGTGATGTCTGAGATAATCTCTTTCAATTCTGGTCCAAATAGAGTTTTACCTTTGAAAGGGATGTTAAGCAATTTTGTCTTGGATGACACATCCGCTGACCAAGACTTTAGCCAAAGCGCTCTGCGCGCCACGATTGCAAACCCTGAATTTTTCGCCGCTAATCTAGCTAATTGCAAAGCGGCATCTAAAATAAAAGAGTTAGCCAACTTAAGTGCGTGAACTCTGTCCATAACCTCCTCATATGGAGTCTCTCTACTGAGCGACTTTTCTAGTTCCTCGAACCAGAACCACGCTGCTGTAGTGACAGGAACAATGCACGAAATGGGTTGTAGAAGGTAACCTTGCTGTACAAAAATCTTTTTAAGCAAACCCTCCAATTTTTTATCCATAGGATCTTTGAAAGCACAACTATCCTCGATAGGAATAGTAGTGCGCTTGTTTAGAGTAGAAACTGCCCCCTTGACCTTAGGGACTGTCTGCCATAAGTCCTTTCTGGGGTCGACCATAGGAAATAATTTCTTAAATATAGGGGGGGGGAACAAAAGGTATGCCGGGCTTTTCCCACTCCTTATTCACTATGTCCGCCACCCGCTTGGGTATAGGAAAAGTGTCGGGGTGCACCGGAACCTCTAGGAACTTGTCCATCTTGCATAATTTCTCTGGAATGACCAAGTTGTCACAATCATCCAGAGTAGATAACACCTCCTTAAGCAGTGCGCGGAGATGTTCTAATTTAAATTTAAATGTCACAACATCAGGTTCAGCTTGTTGAGAAATTTTTCCTGAATCTGAAATTTCCCCATCTGACAAAACCTCCCTCATGGCCACTTCAGATTGGTGTGAGGGTATGACAGAACAATTATCATCAGCGCCCTCCTGCTCTTCAGTGTTT
The DNA here is from genome assembly GCF_027579735.1 of Bombina bombina. Classification (NCBI taxonomy): domain Eukaryota; kingdom Metazoa; phylum Chordata; class Amphibia; order Anura; family Bombinatoridae; genus Bombina; species Bombina bombina. The sequence continues at coordinate 325,977,637 of NC_069504.1, forward strand.
AAAACAGAGCAATCGCGCTTTCTCTGATATGTAGGCATTTTGGATAAAATATTTGCTATGGAGTTAACCATTACAGCCGTCAATTGTTGCATGGTAATAAGCATTGGCGCGCTAGATGTACTAGGGGCCTCCTGCGTGGGCAAAACTGGTGTAGACACAGTAGGAGATGATGTAGTATCATGTTTACTCCCCTCATCTGAGGAATCATCTTGGGCAATTTCATTATCTGTGGCAGTACTGTCCTTACTTTGTTTGGACGCTATGGCACAATTATCACACAAATTTAAATGGGGAGACACATTGGCTTTCATACATATAGAACATAGCTTATCCGAAGGCACAGCCATGTTAAACAGGCTTAAACTTGTCAATAAAGCACAAAAAAGTTTTAAAACAAAACCGTTACTGTCTCTTTAAATTTTAAACAGAAAACACTTTATTACTGAATATGTGAAAAAGTATGAAGGAATTGTTCAAAAATTACCAAACTTTACATACTAAAGCATTAAGAGTATTGCACACCAATTTTCAGAGCTTTAACCCTTAAAATAACGGAACCAGAGCTGTTTACAAATTTAACCCCTATACAGTCCCAGCTATAGCCTTTGCTGTGACCTAACCAAGCCCAGAGGGGAATACAATACCAAGTGACGCCTTCTAGAAACTTTTCCAGCTACTTTCAGATCCTCACACATGCATCTGCATGTCTTGCTCTCAAAAAACAACTGCACAGTAATGGCGTGAAAATGAGGCTCAGCCTACAACAGGGAAGGCCCTCCCTGACTGGAAAAGGTGTCTAACATAGTGCCTGCCGTTAAAAAAACGTTCCCCAAGTTTATAAATGTGAATTATCAGCATAAACATGTATAAAATGCCCAAATAAGGCAATCGATTTAGCCCATAAAAGTGTCTACCAGTTTTATAGCCCATATTAAGCCCTTTATTCTGTTTGCTTGACTAAGAAAATGGCTTACCGGTCCCCATGAGGGGAAATAACAGCCTTCCAGCATTACATGGTCTTGTTAGAAATATGGCTAGTCATACCTTAAGCAGAAAAGTCTGCTAACTGTTTCCCCAACTGAAGTTACTTCATCTCAACAGTCCAATGTGGAAACAGCAATCTATTTTAGTTACTGTCTGCTAAAATCATCTTCCTCTCACAAACAGAAATGTTCATCCTTTTCTGTTTCAGAGTAAATAGTACATACCAGCACTATTTTAAAATAACAAACTCTTGATAGTAGAATAAAAAACTACATTTAAACACCAAAAAACTCTTAACCATCTCCGTGGAGATGTTGCCTGTGCAACGGCAAAGAGAATGACTGGGGTGGGCGGAGCCTAGGAGGGACTATATGGCCAGCTTTGCTGGGACTCTTTGCCATTTCCTGTTGGGGAAGAGATATTCCCACAAGTAAGGATGACGCCGTGGACCGGACACACCAATGTTGGAGAAATACAAAATAAAAATTGTTTATAGAAATACATATACTTTGAAATCAACCAGAATGGTTAAAATTTAGATTATTTTTTATGTGTATACAAACATAATTATTATATTTCTAATAAAACCATATTTAATAAGGTTGTACAAGAAAATGTAAAATCTATAAACATCTGAAGGGATGAAATAAAATCAGTTTGCCAAGATCAAATCATATTACCATGAATCAGTGAATATTTTTTTTTATAAAACCTTCAGAGATTTAGGTTATTTTGTACATCAAAGACCGGCATTTGAGCTTCACCGTTGACACAGTGTCAATTTATTACAGGTTCTCTGATTATATACTGCCCCAACATTCAGGGAACCAATCAGAGGAGGAGTAAACTGGCTCCTATAAAAAAACAACCTTCTAAAGATCTGTGAGTTGACAAATTAAAAAAAACAAAATTTTACACACACACATGGATATTAATGGGACAGTCAACTCAAAAATTGTTATTGTTTAAAATGATAGATAACCCATTTATTACCCATTCCCCAGTTTTGCACAGAAAACATGGTAATATTATTACACTTTTTACCTTTGTGATAACCTTGTATCGAAGCATCTTCTGACAGCCCCCTGATCACATGACTTAATTTATTATCTGTTGACTTGAATGTAAGCCAATTAGTGCAGTATCATCCACAACTCACGGGCATGAGCACAATGTTATCTATATGGCCCACATGTACTAGCAGTCTTCTGTTGTGAAAAGCTAATAAAAAATGTGATAAGAGGCTGTCTTTAGTGGCTGAGAAACAGGCAGAAATTTAGAGGTTTTAAGGTTATAAAGTATATTAATATAACAATATTGGTTGCGCAAAGCTGGGGAATGGGTAGTAAAGGCATTATCTAGCTTTTTAAACACAAACAATTTTTGAGTGGACTGTCCCTTTAAGCTATGAAATTAAGGTTTTTGGGTGACCATTTCAGTGCCTTTAGTTAAAGGGACACTGAACCCATTTTTCTTTTGTGATTCAGACAGATCATGAAATTTTAAGTAACTTTCTAAATTACTCCTGTTATCAAATTTTCTTTATTCTCTTGGTATCTTCATTTGAAATGCAAGAATGTAAGTTTAGATACCGGCCCATTTTTGGTGAACAACCTGGGTTGTCCTTGCGGATTGGTGGATAAATTCATCCACCAATAAAAAAGTGCTGTCCAGAGTCTTAAACCAAAAAAAAGGTTAGATACATTATTTTTCAAATAAAGATAGCAAGAGAACAAAGAAAAAATGATAATAGGAGTAAATTAGAAAGTTGCTTAAAATTGCATGCTCTATCTCAGTGATTTTTAACCTTTTTTTTGCCGTGGCACACTTTTTTACATTAAAAAATCCTGTGGAACACTACCATCCCAAAATTTTTAAAAAAATCACACATTGTAGCCTAATACAGCATATATATATATACACATACACACACACACATACTGTATGTATTGTGCTGTTATGCCATGCCTCCTACAAACTACCCCTGCACTGGGAGTAAAAAAAAAGCAAAGTTTAAAAAATATGTCACACTGTTGTCAGTCTGCCGTGGCACACCTGAGGATCTGCCACGGCACACTGGTTGAAAAACACTGCTCTATCTGAATCACGAAAGAAAAAAAAAATGGGTTCAGTGTCACTTGAAAGCTGAAGCCAGCTTTTTGAAGACGCATTGTTTGTGAGTTAAGTACAAGTTTAACCTTTACTACTGTGAAAAATCAGATTTAAGACCTGTGGCCTTTTTTTTTGTTTGTTTAACCCCTTAATGACCACAGCACTTTTCCATTTTCTGTCCGTTTGGGACCAAGGCTATTTTTACATTTTTGCGGTGTTTGTGTTTAGCTGTAATTTTCCTCTTACTCATTTACTGTACCCACACATATTATATACCGTTTTTCTCTCCATTAAATGGAATTTCTAAAGATACCATTATTTTCATCATATCTTATAATTTACTATAAAAAATTATAAAATATGAGGAAAAAATGGAAAAAAACACACTTTTTCTAACTTTGACCCCCAAAATCTGTTACCCATCTACAAACACCAAAAAACACCCATGCTAAATAGTTTCTTAATTTTGTCCTGAGTTTAGAAATACCCAATGTTTACATCTTCTTTGCTTTTTTTGTAAGTTATAGGGCCATAAATACAAGTAGCACTTTGCTATTTCCAAACCATTATTTTCAAAATTAGCGATTGTTACATTAGAACACTAATATCTTTCAGGAATCTCTGAATATCCATTGACATGTATATATTTTTTTTAGTAGACATCCCAAAGTATTGATCTAGGCCCATTTTGGTATATTTCATGCCATCATTTCGCCGCCAAATACGATTAAATACAAAAAATCGTTCACTTTTTCACTAATTTTTTCACAAACTTCTGGTTTCTCACTGAAATTATTTACAAACAGCTTGTGCAATTATGGCTTAAATGGTTGTAAATTCTTCTCTGGGATCCCCTTTGTTCAGAAATAGCAGACATATATGGCTTTGGCATTGCTTTTTAGCAATTTGAAGGCTGCTAAATGCCACTGCGCACTACACGTGTATTATGCCCAGTAGTGAAGGGGTTAATTAGGGAGCATGTATCGAGCTTTTAGAGGTAATTTTAGCTTTAGTGTAGTGTAGTACACAACCCCAAGTATTGATCTAGGCCAATTTTGGTATATTTCATGCCACCATTTCACCGCCAAATGCGATCAAATTAAAAAAAACGTTACATTTTTCACAATTTTAGGATTTTCACTGAAATCATTTACAAACAGCTTGTGCAATTATGGCACAAATGGTTGTAAATGCTTCTCTGGGATTCCCTTTGTTCAGAAATAGCAGACATATATAACTTTGGCATTGCTTTTTGGTAATTAGAAGGCCGCCAAATGCCGCTGCGCATCACACGTGTATTATGGCTAGCAGTGATGGGGTTAATTATGTAGCTTGTAGGGAGCTTGCAGGGTTAATTTTAGCTTTAGTGTAGAGCTCAGCCTCCCACCTGAAACATCAGACCCCCTGATCCCTCCCAAACAGCTCTCTTCCCTCCCCCACCCCACAATTGTCCCCGCCATCTTAAGCACTGGCAGAAACTCTGCCAGTACTAAAATAAAAGCTATATTTGTTTTTTTTTGTTTTTTCTTAGCATATTTACATATGCTACTGTGTAGGTTCCCCCCTTAGCCCCCAACAAACAGATCTCTAACCCTCCCCCTCTGCCTTAATGGGGGCCATCTTGGGTACTGGCAGCTGTCTGCCAGTACCCAGTTTAGTAAAAAAAAAGTGTTGTTTTTTATTTAATTGCCCTTTTCTGTAGTGTAGCTTCCCCAGATCAACCCCCCACCCCTTCCAGATCCCTTAGATTATTTATTTATTTTTTAAAATGTTTGTTTTTTTACTTTTATTAACATTTATTTTTCTGCAGTGTAGCGGTTCCCTCCCACTCCCGCCCTGTGCACGCGCCCGCCCGCCGCCCCCCGTGCACACGCGCGCTCCCGTGTGCGCTCCCGTCTGTCCCGCCCCCCATCCCGCCCCCCTCCACTTCATTCGGCACATTGATGGCCGCCCACCCGCCTCCCAGACTTGCTCCCACCCACCAACGATACCGGCCACCGATGTCCGGTGCAGAGAGGGCCACAGAGTGGCTCTCTCTGCATCGGATGGCCAAGGGGGGTTATTGCAGGATGCCTCGATATCGAGGCATCACTGCAATAACCGGAAAGCAGCTGGAAGCGAGCAGGATCGCTTCCAGCTGCTTTCCAGACCAAGGACGTACGCCACACGTCCTCGGTCATTAACTGTATTTTTTTTTGAGGACGTGTGGCGTACGTCCTTGGTCGTTAAGGGGTTAAACATCAATTTAAGTGTTTTCTTTTTAAGTTACCCACCAAATCATGTGTTTTCTTGCAGCAGATTAATTACTTCCAGAAAATAGTTTTAATTTTCCAGAGAATTCCCAAAAGTGGTAAAATGCTGCCAACCCAGAATGCAAAAAAAGGGGGTTTAAAGCCAAAATGTTTCTAGTTTTTCAAACTAAACATGGTTCAATTTTTAGCATCAATAACTCGCTAATAAAAATGATGTACAAACTGATTCCCAGTGTGTATTTCACAGCAGGAATAAAATATCTGGATAAACACGACAGATTCCTATCAAGCTTGAGAGACCCCAGCCATTTTCTGTTTCCTTCAGCAGGACCAGGCTACATGAGTTAAGGTAACCATTGCTATAAGAGTATCAACTAACTATGTAACCCAGGTACCAGTATTATATAAGTGGAGTCATAGCGACCAGCTGGAAGGAGCAGCAATTAATTAATGGTCCACATACAGCATGGTATCATTAAATAATAACAGTGTACTTGATCAGATTGCAAAATGTAGCTGCTATAAGAATTCTACTTTCACTGCATAATCAACAAATATACAATAGAAAGACAATGCAATAGCACAGTCTAAAATTAAAAACAAAAATATTCTGACAAATTTCAGTTACTTCCATTTTCATCTCCACCTGTATCACATGAAAGCCATCAGCCAATAACAATGCATATATACTGTAAAATCTTGCACATGCTCAGTAGGAACTGGAGCCGCAGAAAGTGAGTATAAAAAAAGTGCACATTCTGATAATGAAAGTAAATTGAATTTTTTTTTTTTTTTTTTTTTTTAAATTGCTTGATCTAGCTGAATCGTGACATTTTAATGCTTAGTTTGCTTTCCCATTAAAGAATACAATACTTTTTAGTAATTAAAATGTACTACAAAAAGTAATTAATGCAAAGAATCCTTATTAATTTGTAAGCTGTTTAGTTACTGCTATGTAATAAATGTACGTCTTAATCAGCAGTCCTACAAAGTGTATATCATAGAGAGGCAGGTTTTAATCGAGGAGATAGAACAAGAAAATATAATGTTGAATTAAGAAAGACAAATACAAAAAATATAGATATGATACTTAAAAATGAATTTTTTTGAAAAATAACCCAAACTCTCCAATATGGAAGTATAGGACTGTCTTTTTTAAGATAAGAAAATCATAGCATAAGAAAATCATAGCATATCAGCAATCTTCTGCCGTCTAAAGAAAATAATACCAAAATAACTGAAAATAGGAGAGATTATTTGAGATACTGTATAACTGAGAACACATAATGTAATGCAAATGGCAATGTGTTTGGCTTTTGGTCAACGTACAATCAATCTCAGTGGGGTATAAAATGGAAGAAGAATTTAGTTTCTGCACACAGTATTTTTGTGTCTATAAGTACAATCTAACTCCATGGGGTACGACACTGCAAGAAAAATACATTTCTGCACATATTAAAGCATTTATATTTACAAAAACTTTTTATTTACTTTATTAAGAAACTAGTTGATAAGCCGGCCCAGAGGGCAGTCTGTGTGTTGTGAATACAAAAAATTAAAATTAGAACTACAGAAAAAAACACATTATCCAAAATAAAAAAATTAAACCTAATCCCTATGAAAATAACCCCCCCCCAAAATAAAAACAACCCCCTAATCTAATGCTAAACTACCTTTTGTAAGGAATTGCCCTATGTTAAACAGCTCTTTTGCAGTTAGAAAAAATTCTAAGTCCCCCCAACAGTAAAACCCACCACCCACCAAGCCCCCCAAAATAAAAAAAAACTAACAGTAAAAAAACCTAAACTACCCATTGCCCTGAAAAATGCATTTGTATGGGCATTGAACTTAAAAGGACATTTAGCTCTTTTAAGAAATTTTGCGGTTTAGGGGTTAATAGGGTAATTAGGTTTATTGCGATGTGGGGTTTTTACAGTTTAGGGGTTAATAGGGTAATTGTGTTTATTGCGATGTGGGGGTTTTGCGGTTTAGGGGTTAATAGGGTAATTAGGTTTATTGCGATGTTAGTGGTTGACAGTTAAGGGATTAATATGTTAGGTTATTTGCAGATTAGGGGTTAATTACTTTATTATTTTGTGATGTGTGGGTTTGCGGCTTAGGTGTTAATACTTTGTGTGGGAGGTTAGTTTTTTTTTGTTATACTTCGTGCGGGCAGTGTTTTTTTTTTGTAATGCTCTGTTTGCCTTTGCTGCATCCCAGTGGATTCCGAAAATGGCTGCATCTACAGTAGGTGGATTCTTTTACCACCATGTCATTTTCAGAATCCACCCGGATGCAGCTATGCTGCATCCAGTTGAATTTTTTTGGCTGCGCGCGCAGCCAACATTCTGTTGGCTGCCTCGCGCTGCCAACATTCCTTTGAGGATGCGTGCGCAACTGCCAACGGACATTACAAACACAATCATAGTATAGATGTATACAAACAACTGTGAACAACCGACTTTGGAACCTTCTTGGTTGGATATAAAATGTTTTTGGCCAGCAAATACCCAAGTTAAGGCATATTAAGGTATATCTCACAACCTAGCAATATAAAAAGCCCAATCCTAAAACCTTGTAAAGCTATCCAGAATCTATGCAATAAATTTAAAGGGACCTTAATGCAACATTTTGTTTTGAAGTGAATATGCGCTATAACCTAATTCTATTTATTTCATCGTTCCATTACAACCACCTTCTCCAGGGTGGAGAATTGCACTTACAGATGCACATGATGGAGTAATAGAAAATTGTGAGGTTATGTATATAATAATGTATGAGTGATTTGAACACCGGTATTTCTGATTCTACTTGACTAAAATTGCGATGACTCTGTCTCAAGGGCAGCAACTAACACATTTTTAATACAATTCTTGTTTTAGATCTCCCTCTTACTTTGCCGTTCGCATCAATAGCGGAATATGGGATGTGTGACAGTGGGGGCGTATTCACGCCCACGTCACTCCATGCCCGCATATCATTGGGCGAACGGCACACACCCTCTGCACTAGCCAATCACGGATGGCTATACGTGATTGGCAGATGAATTTCGTCAATCAAAACAACCTCTACGGATTGGTCAATGACCTCTTTTAAGGAAACCCCGGGTGATGATCGGGTTAGCCTTTGAAAAAGCTGATGCGAAACGCGCGTTAGGCCGTTTGCACTGCATCTCTCTGTTGATAATAGGGTTTAACGATTATTTTTTAGGGGGGAAATATAAAATAATAAGTTAATTTTGGCTAAACTGTTGGTCCAACTTTTGGACACCTACTTAGGTTTATTAGTGTAACCGAGTGGATAACAGGGGGTTGTGGAAACAGATAATTTAGGATTACTTATCTTAGGCAATAGATGAGCTGGTTATAATAATAGCGTTTTCCACATTCTATCCCTGCAATCAGCTACGGTTCATGTTTATAGCAACAATATTTATAATTTATTAATTCCTCCTATTCTATTTATAATGTGGTACTAAGGAGATCTTCTCCAACCCAGAGAGCATACAGTGCTATTTCTTTTATACTACAAATATTGTGTTTTTTTCTTTTTTCATTTATAGTACTATTGTTTGTTTTTTGAGCTACAGAAAGTGTATTCCCAGTGGCATGGTCCACAACACTAGAAATATTTTATTTTTTGTATATAATAAATGTTAAGTTTTAATTAAATCCACACTACACATACTGCCATTACCCAATATATATGAATGAGATGATTATCCACCCAAGTGTGCCAAATTAATGCTTCTGTTCTTTCTCTCTTATTAATTATTCACCTTCTCCAGGGGCCAAAGGTGGGTATTATAATGATGAAAGAAAATTTACTATCACTTTAAAAGGTAAATAGTCATAATATACCTTAATAAAATTGTAAAATTGTATTAGTGATTATATATATATATATATATATATATATATATATATATACATATATATATACATATATATATACATATACACATACACAGTTGTGCTCATAAGTTTACATACCCTGGCAGAATTTATGATTTCTTGGCCATTTTTCAGAGAATATGAATGTTAACACAGTTCATGCAAGACAGCCCAAGAATTTACAGGAACTGGAGGCTTTTTGCCAGGAAGAATGGGCAGCTTTACCATCTGAGAAGATAAACAGCCTCATCCACAAATACCACAAAAGACTTCAAGCTGTCATTGATGCTAAAGGGGGCAATACACTGTATTAAGAACTGTGGTACGTAAACTTTTGATCGGGGTCATTTGGGTAGTTTCTGTTGTCATTATGATTTAAAAAGAATAAACACAGTTGGTTGATAATAAATGGCTTCAGCCAAACACTAACCATGAGTGAAAGAAAAAGTTTTTGCGTTATCATTCATATTTTCTGAAAAATGGCCAAGAAATCATAAATTCTGCCAGGGTATGTAAACTTATGAGCACAACTGTGTATATATATATATATATATATATATATATATATATATATATATACACACACACACACACACACACTCATACATACATACACACATACATACATACAAATATACACATACCTGTAGATAAAAATAAAAATAATCTCTATGTATATTTTGAAACATACAAGCAGTTACAATGATGTAAATTATAAATAATCTTGTAACTATACTGTATTATGAATTAGGATCCTTTAAGGTGGTATTGAAGTATATTTAAGTTGTTGGATGATGGAGGTGTTACAATACCACCTTAAAGGATGGTGTGGTTGTGGGTAGAGTATGTGTGAGCCAATTGTAGTGTTTCTATCCTTATAAACATCTAAGTCATACTCTAGCTATTAAACTCATTGAGAAAGGGCAGAGTCCCGAAACGCACATTTTGTGACATCATTCCTATCCGGTGGTCAAAGACGCTATTCAATTGTATGGAAGCACTGTTCCCCCATGAATACTGTGGCCTATACAGATGAATACAGTGCAGTATACCTGGAGCAGCATGAACAGCCGACAAAAAGTTAACGTATAATTGGACAACCGCAAGTATTTGGTGCTTGTTGAATGTTTGTTGCTAATTCAGATGGATGCTGTAACACTGCATAATGGAGTCATACAAGTCCTATATTGAATAAATGTACTTTGGAGCATAAAGTCATAGAATATAATATAGGGTAGTAACCGTATATTTGCCATATTTTCACAGTTTAAATGGTTTGAAGTTGGGAGGGCGGAGCTAACAGCCAAGGAGAGCAGTCGCATCTGCCTTGTGCTCCAGCAATGGTCGACATATAAAATACCAAAAAAACGCCAAGCTACTTTTTCTAACAGATGCCCTCTTTGTCCACGGACAGAAAGTGGGTGGGTAAAACCCTTGTTTTACTTTTCGGGGCCAAATATCCCCTATAATGTCCACATGTTGACGCTGATCTTTGAGGCCTAGGTGACATCCATGTTGACAGTTCCTGGTGGCTAGCTGAATACTTACATGCACTAAACTTTACAGTTAAGACCGTGATCTACAGTAGAGTGCTACAGTTTATGGAACTAACTCCAGAAACCTAAAAAACTCACATACTACCAGCCGCTACTGCTTCTCTATAAGACCAAGCTAAGCTAGCGCAATAACATGGAGGGCCTTCACAATACAGCATGCTCGACGACCACGTTGAAGATAATCACATCTCTTCTGAAGTATATGTGCACTCACCTAGACCATCATCAAGAGAGTTGTTTAACTATCCTGTGGACTGCAGTCAGCTCACCCTCCTCCCCGCTGACTGAAGCCTACTTCGCTAGCGGCTCATTGGGTAATCTGTGGGCCAGGATCATACAGCAGAAAGAACGTGGGCTCACTGAGGTCTCGAGGGAGACACCATGGCCAGGAGATAAGGTTCACTGTATCACATACGCTGTGAACACTTTGGCAGTCTCAGAGAAGCGGCAGAGGTCTGCAGGGATGCATGCATCTCCGAGAGCGATCAGAGCGTATCGGAGGAGATTGCCGAGTGGTCACGCACATTTTCACTACATCGGAGGGAGATATATCATTGCTTCGTGCTCCATCAAGGCTCTCACAGTACACCAGAACACTAGACAGACCATCAAAACCCTCCCAGCTAGGGCTGACTCAAACCCCAAGGAGAGCTGGGGTGGGTTAAGCTACTGTGTACTTATCCATGCCTGAGTGGCTTTCACCATCTGTGCAGCAGTAAGGTTTTCTGTTAGCGGGGAGAGGGAGCCAAGATTTCAACGTCCTGAAGACTTTCCCCTACCAAACTTTGAGACACAGACACATATTTACACCACTAGAGTAATTTTGGTCTTTATTGACGACACTGTTGTTTGATATTTAAGACATGCTGTTACCGGATACGTGTTCTGAATGGTTGATAAGTATTATATCTGTTTATTATTGACATCCTGAACTTCTCTAAATCCTCATTCTGCTTGTGGTACTTTGGTAGGCATAGATGATCGTATCACACAGTATGGTATAGTGAGACGCATTCTGCAGTTTAATATTACAGTATTGTTCACTAGAGCTGCTTAAGTGTCTTAAGTGTTCCTAAGATATATGTATTTTCTAAACAGTCTTAAATACCAGTTTTTCATGCAATAGAAAATTATATTATAATATGTTGTATAGACCAAACACAAATATTAAGGTGGGCATACATTCACTTAAATGTTGTGCTCTCCATGCCTTAAGATACCCGGTATACCTAAAGAACTCTGGAACCTTCTGTACTCTCCTTTTACTGAGGGCATCAATATCCTCAATGCTTATGTATAACCTCTAGAATTTTTCTACTTTTTATCTGGAGGCAGTTAAGGTATGATTTACTACTCACTAATACCAGCCACTGGTGGACCTTCGGTCGGCGGCCGAGGCACTAGGGCCTACCTTGCTTTAGTTAGCTTTGAGTAGCCTCACACATACAGAGATTATACTCTGCCATTGTATATATCCAATAACTGTTTGCCCGATCTGAAAGTAGATGTAAAATGTACTGTATACCTGCTATTTTCCTACAAATGTATTTTACAGTACTTTTATCAGTAGCAGCCACACCCCTCCTATTCCCTATGAGGTTTATTTATTGCTAGCTTATGTACCATAAATGTAATTTATATTCTATTAACAGAAATTTGCACAGCTTGTCTAGAGCATGTCTATTTCATACTATCAGGATTACTTGAACACTCTGGGTGTAAGTTGACAATTGATATTACAACCTGAAACCCTCCTTTACGGTTCCATTGTTTAGGTGTTATATTAGTGACTAGTAACTAGGGTAAACTACACACAGCTGCAAATTAATGTATTTCTCTGAACTAGGCACCTATTTCAGCAATTGAATAGTCTTGCACATGCTGCGGCTAATTTACCAGTAGAACCATAGGTACCATTAAACCCAAGAGAGAGTCTGCCTCCCCCCCGCCATCTCACCCTCTACCCTATTTTAATTGATTAAGCGGTGCTTACCCGCTGAAGTATAACTTTTTTTATTTATTTTTTAGCAACATTACTATTATTATTAAATTGTTGTATTCCCCCCTTGTACTATGAAATAGGTCAGTTCTGGACCTTACAAGTAGCTATCATACGCTTATGTTTCTCCTACATCTGATGTCCTCTTGGGGCCAGTAAAATAGTTACGACCATAAGCTAATATCTATCTAAAAAAAAATGAGGTTTCAAAACAATACTGACAGACGGCTATTTGTATAACCACTTCTATTTTGCAGGTCATCCGGTTCCACCTGTCTACTGTAACTTTATGTAAGTACAATTCTTGTCAGTTTGGTTAATATTTGTTCATATGCTTTACCTCGATAGTAACTTCAAACCATTTCTTCCAAATAAGTTTTTATGTATGATTGTGAATGATCATTTACTGATAAAGGGCTCTTAAATTGGCATGAGTGTTACAGATAAAGTTTATGTGTGAAGATGTCATGTTCGATTCTTGATCATAATAGATAACATGTTATAAACTGCAAAACTGGTGAAGGAGTCCATTTGAACACATTTATAAACCGACTCATGAAATTGTTTGGCGCCTCTTTATGCCATGAACTTTGTAGACAAGTATATATTTTTTTATGACTACCGTGATAGGTGATGAGTGTTGCTTTCCCTTGGGACCCCTTGAGATTTTTTTATATTTTCTTTTTTCTAGTGTGTATGTGGTTGGTTGAGTGAGTGGATAATTAGGGCCCCTGCCTTTTATACATTGCCAATATTGTGTGATATGATGCCTCATATATTTTGCCAATATTTTTTGACGCAATGAATATTTCATTCATTGCAGTGCTGGGATATGTACAGTATATATATATATATATATATATATATATATATATATATAATTTCAAACTGTGGCAACGCACTCATGGTAACTTATTCAGCAATGAATGGCTGCCCTGGGGCAAATACAAACATCCAAAAATAAAAGGCACTCACCGGGTCTTGGTAAACTTATTTATTTACAAATAAAGAAATGATTTTATCAAGAGCCAGTGAGTTCCTTCCTTTTTGTATCCTGCAAACACATCAAGAGACAACTATTCTTTTTAAATAATATTGGGAACTTAGTCACACAATATGGCCATATTCTGCTTAGCCAGTCACCACTGGTTTAAGCTGACCATCTCCCATTGGTTTAAGCACCCCACCCAAGTTCATGTGTGCTCATAACAGTGTTATAGAGTTGTGAATAAAAAGCCAGGGAGTCTCATTCTATTATGAAGAGTAAAAGCAGGAATGTTTCAGCCCTCTGTGGCAAAGACTGTAGAGTAGGACCAGTCGAATTTGGGCACCTTGAAAGTGGTGACTGGCTAAGCAGAATATGGCCATATTGTGTGACTAAGTTCCCAATATTATTTAAAAAGAATAGTTGTCTCTTGATGTGTTTGCAGGCAATTTTTTGCAGCAGTAAAAAATATGTTGTGCTTTGGAAAATGGATGTGCGCTGATACCTCTTTGTTTGTGTAATTACTGGGTCATATTGGAAGCACTCCCAGATGTGGATTTAAACTTTTTGTAAGGTGTGCTAAAAAAACAAATTTTGTATTTGTATTTAAAATTACCAGGTAGACTGACCATCTCCCATTGGTTTAAGCACCCCACCCAAGTTCAGGTGTGCTCATAACAGTGTTATAGAGTTGTGAATAAAAAGCCAGGGAGTCTCATTCTATTATGAAGAGTAAAAGCAGGAATGTTTCAGCCCTCTTTGTTTGTGTAATTACTGGGCATATTGGCAGCACTCCCAGATGTGGATTTAAACTTTTTGTAAGGTGTGCATAAAAAAACAAATGTTGTATTTGTATTTAAAATTACCAGGGAGATTGATCATCTCCCATTGGTTTAAGCACCCCACCCAAGTTCAGGTGTGCTCATAACAGTGTTATAGAGTTGTGAATAAAAAGCCAGGGATAAAAAATATGTTGTGCTTTGGAAAATGGATGTGCACTGATATCTCTTTGTTTGTGTAATTACTGGGTCAAATTGGCAGCACTCCCAGATGAGGATTTAAACTTTTTGTAAGGTGTGCTAAAAAAACTAATTTTGTATTTATATATAGATAGATAGATAGATAGAGAGAGAGAGAGAGAGAGAGAGAGAGAGAGATGTAGAGACAAGTGCATTCTCGCCAGGGTGCGGAGTAATATATATATATATATAAAATATATGTAGAAGGAAACCGCACTCACTGGGCTTGACTTCAAAAAGTGTTCTTTATTCCAGTGACGTTTCGGAGCTTGCACCCCTTTTTCAGACCCAGGGTGTGATGAAGGGGTGCCTGCCCCGAAATGTCACTGGAATAAAGAACACTTTTTGAAGTCAAGCACAGTGAGTGCTGTTTCCTTTATATATATATATATATATCTGATGAAGCGCATCTGAGCATGTGCGGCATGCGTCAGATCTATTGCAGCTGCCCTTCCACTACACACGCAAGCTTGAATAAATCACTCAATGCTTGGATTCCTCTCCTTTATATATATATATATATATATATATATATAAATAAATAAAAAGTGATAGAAAAAGTGGCACACACCATCCATACACCAGCCTGGTGCACTGCAGCAAAAGTAAATAAAAACAATGTCCAGAACACAAACCTGGCTAAGGGCATGCTGTGTATCCGGAAAAAGGCAGGCAACTCAGGAAAGTTTGTAACAAGCCTTTAATCCACAAAGTGTAAACAGTAGGGCCTTAACCCATAACGTTTCGGTTCTCCTGCAAACCTTTCTCAAATGGAGCCCATGGAAGTCATGGGCTCCATTTGAACACCATAACCACCATAAAAAGGGTGGGCCTTATGGACTCTTGCCAATATGAAAGAAATGAATGTATCAGGTAAGTTTTTAAATAAATTATGTTTTCTTTCATGTAATTGGCAAGAGTCCATGAGCTAGTGACATATGGGATAGAAATAACCAAGATGTGGAAGTCCACAGAAGAGTCACTAGAGAGGGAGGGATAAAATAACATCTATTTCCACTGAGAAATTAAATCCACACATTAAGTTTTTCTTAAAAAAACTTAAATCAAAAGCAGTAGAATCAAACTGAGACAGCTGCCTGAAGATCTTTTCTACCAAAGACTGCTTTAGAAGAAGCAAAATACATCAAAATGGTAAAAACAATAAAAGTATGATAAGAAGACCAAATTACTCCTTTGCAAATTTGATCATCCGAAGCTTCATGAAAAAGCCCAAGAAATGGCGACTGAACTTAGCAGAATGAGCTGTAAATCTCTGAGGCGGAGCCTGCCCTGCCTTCAAATAAGCCTTGAGAAACAAAAGCTCTCACCAGGAAGCCAAAGTAATGGCAGAGGCTTTCTAACCTTTTCTGAAACCAGAAAAGCAACAAAAGACTAGAAGTCTTCTGAAATCCTAGTAACCTCGATCTAGAATTGCAAAGCTCTTACCACATCCAAAGGATGTAAAGAACGCTCAAAGAATTATTTAGGATTAGGATACAAAGAAGGAACAACAATTTCTCTACTAATGTTGTTCAAATTCACAACCTTAGGAAGAGAAAAAATAAACAAGTCCACAAAACAACTTATCTAGATGAAAAATCAGATAAGGAGACACACAATAGAGAGTTGATGAATCAGAAACTCTTCTATCAGAAGAGATAACCAAAAGAAAACACTTTCCAAGAAAGTAGATAATCTTCAAATAAAATATAGGCTCAAAAGAAAGAGCCTGCAAAACCCTTAAACCAAATTAAGACTCCAAAAAAGGAGAAATTAATAAATTAACAGGCTTGATACAAACCAAAGCCTGAACAAAACAGTGAATATCAGGAATCTTTCTAAGAAATAAAACAGAAAGAACAGAGATTTGTCCCTTCAAAAAATTTGCAGACAAATTTTATCCAAACCATCCTGAAGAAACTGAAAAATCCTAGGAATTCTAAAAGAATGCAAATAGAATTTATGAGAAGACCACTATAAAATATATTTTTTTCCAAACCTGATAATACATGTTCATTGAAACAGACTTATAAGCCTGCAACATAGTGATAAAAACTGAGTCAGAGAAACCTCTATGACTAAACACTAATTAATTTCCATACCTTCAAATTAGTAGTTTTAGTTCCCGATGGAAAAATAGCCCTTGAAACAAGAGGGCTGGCCAAAGAGAAAAGCGGCCAACGCTGGCAACTGGACATCCGGACAAGATCCACATACCAAACCTGTGAGGCCATGCTGATGCTATCATAAACACATGAGACTGTTCCAATATGATCTTGGAGATCACCTTTGGAAGAAAAAAAACTGAGGCGGAAACATGTAGCCAGGTTGCAAAACCAAGACACTGCTAATGCATCCACCATCTCTGCCTGAGGATCCCTGGACCTGAAAAGGTACCTGGGAAACTGAGAAAGCACATCTGTATAAAGATACCACTCTCCCGGACGTAAAGTCTGACAGCTGAGATAATCCACCTCCCAAATGTCTAAACCTGAGATATGAAATCAAAATTAGACAGGAGATGAATTCCACCTAAGAATGTATTCAAGAGACTTCTTAATTGCTAAGGAACTGCGAGTCCATATTGATGATTGACATATGCCACAGTTGTGATATTGTCTGTCTGAAAGCAAAAATGAAAAGTTCTCGTAAAAAAGGCCAAGACTGAAAGAGCTCTGAAAATAGCACAGAGTTCAAAAATATCAATTGTTAACCTCGCCTCTTGAGGTTTCCAAACCCCTTGTGCTGTCAGAGACCCTCAAACAGCTCCCCAATCTGTAAGACTTATATCCAATAAGAATACAGTCCAGGAAGGATGAACAAAAGGAGGCCCCCTGAAAAAAAGATGATAGTCTAATCACCAAATCAGAGAGTTGAATGTTGGGATTTAATAATATCAACTGTGATATCTTAAAACAATCCCTGCACCATTGATTCAGTATGCAATGCTAAAGAGGTGTTTAAAAGTGCATATACAGTGCCAACATCCAAACAGATACAAGCTCCCAAAGTGAGACCCCTAAAAACTCAAAAAAATGAATATAAATACAGAAAGAGGGAGCGCCATCTCTACTTTGTCAGGGGCACTTACTCTATTGTTTTTAATTATTTTTTAATCGTTTTCAATCAAATTGTTATATGTACATAGGGTACCCTAGTTTATGTGAATGTAATACATGTATTTTAATATTTTAATATTATTCTGTTATTCTGATACTTTAGCCTATAGTTGGCGCTCCTCTTTCTGTATTCAAGGCTAAAGAGGTCTCAGATGAAAAATTATCAAAGGGAACCACGTCTGATGCTGCAGTTATGAGACCCAAAACTTCTATCCACATAGCCACTGAAAGGAATGGTTTGGACTGTAAGATTAGACAGGCTAAAGCCAATTACAGTCGACTCTTGTCTGATAAAGACAAAGTCATGAACACTGAATCCATCTAGAAACCCTTGTCTGAGGGATCACAAAACTCTTAGGTAAATTAAATCCTCTAACCATGTCTTGAAGCAACAAAACTAGTTGATTCATGAAAGATTCTATTAAAACAAAAGATTAAGCTAATACTAAGATACCATCCAAACAAGGAAACTCCACAATACCCTACTGTCTGATTACAGAAAGAAGGGCACCAAGAACCTTTGAAAAAAATTCATAAAGCTGTCGCTAGACCAAATTAAAAAGTGACAAATTGGTAAAGCTTACCTAAAAAAGAGAATCTCAGAAACCAAAAGTTTTCTGAATAAAATAAAATATGAGGATAAATGTCCTGTAAAATTGGACATGAAATTACCTTGCTGAACAAAAGACATAATAGTCCTTATAGTCGCCAACTTGAAAGTTGAGATTCTTACAAAACAATATAAAGTTTTCAGATCCATGATTGGACTGAGTAAACCTTTCTTCTTAGGGACAAAGAATAGTGTTGAATAGAAACCCAATCCCTGTTCCTGCTAAAGAACTGGTATAATCACTCCTTTTATAAATTTTACAGAGTGTAATGAGAAAGAATCTTCCCATCGAAGGTCTCATTCTAAAAATCTATTCAAAACCCTAAGAATAATATAGATTTTGGTCTGAGTTTTTAAAAACAATTTAATCTGCCCCCCACCAGAAGGACTGGTTTGAGAACCGCACCTTCATGCAGTCTTAATAACTAGTAATTATATAGCTTTTTTTTCTCCCAGAAGGATACAAAAAAAACACTTTTTCAGTGCTTGCACTCTGAGCTAACCAAATCAGCAGCTGAAAAAAATAGCTGTTATTATTACCCAAATAAACGGTACACAATAAATTGACCTCAAAAGGCCAAAAGCTCTGTATTAACCCTGCCGGGATATGAATCTATGACCCTTGGATCTAGAACAAGCGTTTGTAGTCAGGGCAACCACCAACTGATCTAAATCACCGGACTAAAAATAGGGCAGAAAAAACTCTAAGGGCTCCATGTACTAAGAGGCGGGCGGGCAGCTTCTTAACTCGCAAAGCTGTCCGCCCGCCTCCGCTACACACGGGCAGCGGATCTATTGATCCGCTTGCCCGTATGTATCATTACACACTCAGCAGAGTGTGTAATGCCCGCCCCTTCAGTCGCGCGACCAATCACGCGACTGAAGGGGCTGTCAATCACCGAGAGCGAGCGAGCTCTCTGTGATTTTGCTTCGCCACCTAAGAGGTGGCGTAGGGAGTAGGAAGCAGCGGTCTAATGACCGCTGCTTCTTACATTGCGGGAAGCAGGCTTGCAGATGCGAACCTGCTCCGCAAAGGCTCCGGAGCAGCTTTCGCTGCTTCGTACATGGAGCCCTAAACCTCCAGAATAGTGGAGATAATCGAAATCAAACAAAGTATTATCCTAACAAGATAGAGATAATAAAATATATTTGAAACCATAATAATAGATATAGTAAACATAATAAAATGAATACATCTGAAGTAAATAAACAGAGTTATATACTTTAGAATCTGAAACTGGTTATGCTAACTGTTCAACAAAAGGTTGAGGGAACAGTAATGTCAGCCACAGATAAAGCTAAGCTAAAAATATAAACAGTATGTGAATATGCTCTACTAAGGTTATATTCAAATTCTAAAGAATACTAAAAATAAGTACCAGTTTCCATAGAAATAGTAGTACAGTCCCAAAAGGGAAACGGGATAAACCATTCTCTAGAACATATTACAGATAGTATATTGAATAGGAAAAAAACTCAGGAGCAAATTAAAATCTTAAAATCCAGATTTAAAAAAGATTAATAACATAGATGATAGGAGGACTAGGCTCCTAAAAGCTAAAAATAACAAAAATTTCCTTAACAAAGAACAAAAAATGTTCAAATGAAAAATAAGAAGAATTTTAACCAAAATGTCTGATACAGGATCGTTTGAGCAAAAGAAAACTTCATCAGTAGAATAAACTTCAAGGGACATGAAACCCAAATTTTTTCTTTCATGATTTAGAAAGAGCATGACATTTTAAACAACTTTCTAATTTACTTCTATCATCTAATTTGCTTCATTCTCTTGATATCACTTGCTGAAAAGCATATCTAGATATGCTCAGTAGCTGCTGATTGGTTGCTGCACATAAAGGCCTTGTGTGATTGGCTCACACATGTACATTGCTATTTCTTCAACAAAGGATATCTAAAGAATTGAGCAAATTAGATAATAGAAGTAAATTGGAAAGTTGTTTAAAATTGCATGCCCTATCTGAATCATGAAAGTTTAATTTTGACTAGACTGTCCCTTTAAGTATGCTGTCGGTCAGAACAAAATTAAATAAATCTTAATAATTTTGAAAAGACCTTGTAAGTTTACGTAAAGGCATAATAGCAGTCATAACCTTTTATGATAAAAGCAATAACGTATGATATTTGCAGATGAAATCAAGTACATGAACTGAGAGATTAAAAACAGTAAATGTCACTGTACATATAGAAACATTATTCGCATAAAATATAATAAATAAATGTCACATAATTGAGCTGAAGAAATAGCAGCTTAATAATGAAAAAACACAATTAGCTTTGAAGAATTGTGTTTCAGGGCATCATAGTTTCTACAGTAACATCAGAGTAAGGATCAGAATGAGACATCTCACAAAATGTAACAGAAAAAGAAAAATAACATTAGGCAAAACATTCAATTTCCACAATGTAACAGTTTCAGTAGGTAGTATTTTTTAAAACAAAAACATAAAATCAAAAGCAGGCATAATAGCTTAAACTCAATTTTGGCGTCAAGAATGACGCATTACACAAAAGGAAGTAACATTTTTTTTTTATGCCACAAAACCAACACCAGGAAATGATGCAACTCACATCATAACAAACGCAACGGCATGCCAAAACAACTAGCGTCAACAAAGACGCAGGAAATTACAAAATTTGCGCCATCAAAGGCGCAACTTTGGCCAAATATTTTAGGCCCAAGAATGACGCAATAATAGCATTTTGCATTCTCGCAAGCCTAGATTTGCACGGGAAAAAGTTGAAAAACAAGTCAAATTAGAAAAAGACTGAAACCCCAGGTAAGAAAAAAAAGTTTAAAAAAACTTCCCAAACATGATTCCTATACTGAAACTGTTTAGACTGCAAAGGGAAATATACATAGACCTGACTCATAAAGCGCCAAACCATAACTGAGAGTATCTTAAACAATCTTAAACAATGATACATACTTACCAAAAGAATCCCATCCACATATAGCAGACAGCCAAACCAGTATTGAAAACCATCAGCAGAGGTAATGGTATATAAGAGTATATCGTCAATCTGAAAAGGGAGATAGGAGATGAATCCCTACAACCGATAACAGAGAACCCTTGAAAAGATTTCCTGTGAGAGAAACCATAAAATCAATAGGCGATACTCTCTTCACATCCCTCTGACAAACACTGTACTCTGAGAGGAATTGGGCTTCAGAATGCTTAGAAGCGCTTATCATGGAAGAAATAATAAAAACTAAACACAAACTTACTTCACCACCTTCATAGGAGGCAAAGTTTGTAAAAACTGAGTTGTGGGTGTGGTGGGAGGTGTATTTATAGGCATTTTTTAGGTTTGGGAAACTTATGTATATCGTCACTAGCTCATGGACTCTTGCCAATTACATGAAATATATATATATATATATATATATATACACACACACAAAGTGGGCAAAAAAAGTATTTAGTCAGCCACCAATTGTGAAAGTTCTCCCACTTAAGAAGATGAGACGCGCCTGTAATTTTCATCATAGGTATACCTCAACTATGAGAGACAAAATGTAGAAACAAATCCAGACAATCACATTGTCTGATTTGGAAAGAATTTATTTGCAAATTATGGTGGAAAATAAGTATTTGGTCAATATCAAAGGTTCATCTCAATACTTTGTTATATATCCTGTGTTGGAAATGACAGAGGTCAAACGTTTTCTGTAAGTCTTCACAAGGTTGTCACACACTGTTGCTGGTATGTTGGCCCATTCCTGCATGCAGATCTTCTCTAGAGCAGTGATGTTTTGGGGCTGTCACTGGGCAACACGGACTTTCAACTCCCTCCAAAGGTTTTCTATGGAGTTGAGATCTGGAGACTGGCTAGGCCACTCCAGGACCTTGAAATGCTTCTTATGAAGCCACTCCATTGCCCAGGCGGTGTGTTTGGGATCATTGTCATGCTGAAAGACCCATCCACATTTCATCTTCAATGCCCTTGCTGATGGAAGGAGGTTTGCACTCAAAATCTCACGATACATGGCCCCATTCATTCTTTCATGTTCCCTTTGCAGAGAAACAGCCCCAAAGCATGATGTTGCCACCCCCATGCTTCACAGTAGGTATGGTGTTCTTTGGTTGCAACTCAGCATTCTCTCTCCTCCAAACACGATGAGTTGCGATTCTACCAAACAGTTCTACTTTGGTTTCATCTGACAATATGACATTCTCCCAATCCTCTTCTGAATCATCCAAATGCTCTCTAGCATACTTCAGACAGGCCCGGGCATGTTCTGGCTTAAGCAGGGGGACACATCTGGCACTGCAAGATCTGAGTCCCTGGCGGCATAGTATGTTACTGATGGTAGCCTTTGTTACGTTGTTCCCAGCTCTCTGCAGGTCATTCACTAGGTCCCCCCATGTGGTCCTGGGATGTTTGCTCACCGTTCTTGTGATCATTTTGACCCCATGGGGTGAGATCCTGCGTGGAGCCCCAGATCGAGGGACATTATCTTGCTTGTTTGTAAGTGACCAAATACTTATTTTCCACCATAATATGCAAATAGATTATTTCCAAATCAGATAATGTGATTGTCTGGATTTGTTTCCACATTTTGTCTCTCATAGTTGAGGTATACCTATGATGAAAATGACAGGCCTCACTCATCTTCTTAAGTGGGAGAACTTGCACAATTGGTGGCTGACTATATATATATATATATATATATATATCCATATATATATATATATATATATATATATATATCCATATATATATATATATCCATATATATATATATATATATATATATATATCCAGCAGAGCACACTCTCAGCTCCAGGACAGCTACCAGGGTGCAGGCAGACACAGTTCCATAAACAGCATGCGCACAAAAAAATAGTGACGTTTTGGGGATCTCACTCCTTCATTGAACTAAGTAAAAATGCTAACAACAAGCTGTGTATTTAACAGGTGCTAAGGACCCACCCCTCATCAGAGAAGAACTGGCCATATACATAATCATTAACATTGTATACAAAAAAACAAACAAAAAATATATCTAGTATTGATCAATACATAAAAAAAAAAGTATTTTAATTTCATTTAATTTCAAAAGTATCTTCATTAGACTGAACCCTGGCTGTTGTCCTGTGAAGTGAGAGTGTGGGCTCTTTTGGAGTTTTATTTATGCATTGAGAAGCAGTGCATTTTTTAAAATAGCCAGTAGGTGAAGCTGTCCGCTTGTGTTGCAGCAAAGTCAAGCAAGCTGAAATTAATCAGTTTAAACAGACCTGACCTATCAAGCAGATTTCAATGGAACAAGAACTTCCTGTCTATAAATCAGTCCAGTTTGGAATGCATAGAAAGAACTGTTTGCAGAAAAATGCAAGTGAAGTAAGTGTTGTGTGATTATTATATTAGGTTTATAATGCTGTTTAGCATTTAAAGTCATCATTTCAAAGCTTTAAAAAACAGAATTTATGCTTACCTGATAAATTACTTTCTCCAACGGTGTGTCCGGTCCACGGCGTCATCCTTACTTGTGGGAATATCTCTTCCCCAACAGGAAATGGCAAAGAGTCCCAGCAAAGCTGGCCATATAGTCCCTCCTAGGCTCCGCCCACCCCAGTCATTCGACCGACAGACAGGAGGAAAAATATAGGAGAAACCATAGGGTGTCGTGGTGACTGTAGTTAGAGAAAATAATTCATCGGACCTGATTAAAAAACCAGGGCGGGCCGTGGACCGGACACACCGTTGGAGAAAGTAATTTATCAGGTAAGCATAAATTCTGTTTTCTCCAACATTGGTGTGTCCGGTCCACGGCGTCATCCTTACTTGTGGGAACCAATACCAAAGCTTTAGGACACGGATGAAGGGAGGGAGCAAATCAGGTTACCTAAATGGAAGGCACCACGGCTTGCAAAACCTTTCTCCCAAAAATAGCCTCGGAAGAAGCAAAAGTATCAAATTTGTAAAATTTGGCAAAAGTGTGCAGTGAAGACCAAGTCGCTGCCTTACATATCTGATCAACAGAAGCCTCGTTCTTGAAGGCCCATGTGGAAGCTACATCCCTAGTGGAGTGAGCTGTGATTCTTTCAGGAGGTTGCCGTCCGGCAGTCTCATAAGCCAAACGGATGATGCTTTTAAGCCAAAAGGAAAGAGAGGTAGAAGTTGCTTTTTGACCTCTCCTTTTACCAGAATAGACGACAAACAGAGAAGAAGTTTGTCTGAACTCTTTTGTAGCTTCTAAGTAGAATTTTAGAGCACGGACTACATCTAAATTGTGTAGCAAACGTTCCTTCTTTGAAACTGGATTCGGACACAAAGAAGGTACAACTATCTCCTGATTAATATTTTTGTTGGAAACAACCTTTGGTAGAAAACCAGGCTTAGTACGCAAAACAACCTTATCTGAATGGAACACCAGATAGGGTGGAGTACAATGTAGAGCAGATAACTCAGAAACTCTTCTAGCAGAAAAAATAGCAACCAAAAACAAAACTTTCCAAGATAACAACTTAATATCTATGGAATGTAAAGGTTCAAAGGGAACCCCTTGAAGAACTGAAAGAACTAGATTTAAACTCCAGGGAGGAGTCAAAGGTCTGTAAACAGGCTTGATCCTAACCAAAGCCTGAACAAATGCTTGAACATCTGGCACAACTGCCAGTCGTTTGTGTAGTAGGACAGATAAAGCCGAAATCTGTCCCTTTAGAGAACTCGCAGATAATCCTTTATCCAAACCTTCTTGTAGAAAGGAAAGAATCCTAGGAATTTTTATCTTTTTCCATGGGAATCCCTTGGATTCACACCAGCAGATATATCTTTTCCATATTTTATGGTAAATCTTTCTAGTTACCGGTTTTCTGGCTTGAACCAGAGTATCTATCACGGAATCTGAAAACCCACGCTTTGATAGAATCAAGCGTTCAATCTCCAAGCCGTCAGCTGGAGGGAGACCAGATTTGGATGTTCGAATGGACTCTGAACAAGAAGGTCCTGTCTCAAAGGTAGCTTCCATGGTGGAACCGATGACATATTCACCAGGTCTGCATACCAAGTCCTGCGTGGCCACGCAGGAGCTATCAAGATCACCGAGGCCCTCTCCTGTTTGATCCTGGCTACCAGCCTGGGAATGAGAGGAAACGGTGGAAACACATAAGCTAGGTTGAAGGTCCAAGGCGCTACTAGTGCATCCACTAGAGTCGCCTTGGGATCCCTGGATCTGGACCCGTAGCAAGGAACCTTGAAGTTCTGACGACACGCCATCAGATCCATATCTGGAATGCCCCATAGTTGCGTCAACTGGGCAAAGATCTCCGGGTGGAGTTCCCACTCCCCCGGATGGAATGTCTGACAACTCAAATAATCGGCTTCCCAGTTTTCCACACCTGGAATGTGGATCGCAGATAGGTGGCAGGAGTGATTCTCCGCCCATTGTATTATTTTGGTCACTTCTTTCATCGCCAGGGAACTCCTTGTTCCCCCCCTGATGATTGATATACGCAACAGTCTTCATGTTGTCTGATTGGAATCTTATGAATCTGGCCTTTGCTAGCTGAGGCCAAGCCCTGAGAGCATTGAATATCGCTCTTAGTTCCAGAATGTTTATCGGGAGAAGAGACTCTTCCCGAGACCACAGTCCCTGAGCTTTCAGGGATTCCCAGACCGCGCCCCAGCCCACTAGGCTGGCGTCGGTCATGACGATGACCCACTCTGGACTGCAGAAGCTCATTCCCTGGGACAGGTGATCCTGGGTTAGCCACCAACGGAGTGAGTCTCTGGTCTTCTGATCTACTTGAATCACTGGAGACAAGTCTGTATAGTCCCCATTCCACTGTTTCAGCATGCACAGTTGTAATGGTCTTAGATGAATTCGCGCAAAAGGAACTATGTCCATTGCTGCAACCATCAATCCTACTACTTCCATGCACTGAGCTACGGAAGGACGAGGAATAGAATGAAGAACTTGACAAGCGTTTAGAAGTTTTGACTTTCTGACTTCTGTCAAGAAAATCCTAATTTCTAAGGAATCTATTATTGTTCCCAAGAAGGGAACTCTTGTCGACGGAGACAGGGAACTTTTTTCTATGTTCACCTTCCATCCGTGAGATCTGAGAAAGGCCAGAACGATGTCTGGGTGAGCCTTTGCCTTTGAAAGAGACGACACTTGAATTAGAATGTCGTCCAAGTACGGTACTACTGCAATGCCCCTTGGTCTTAGAACCGCTAGAAGGGATCCGAGTACCTTTGTGAAAATCCTTGGAGCAGTGGCTAACCCGAATGGGAGGGCCACAAACTGGTAATGTTCGTCCAGAAAGGCGAACCTTAGGAACTGATGATGTTCTTTGTGGATAGGGATATGTAGATACGCATCCTTTAGATCCACGGTAGTCATAAATTGACCTTCCTGAATTGTGGGTAGAATCGTTCGAATGGTTTCCATCTTGAACGATGGTACTCTGAGAAATTTGTTTAGGATCTTTAAATCCAGGATTGGTCTGAAAGTTCCCTCTTTTTTGGGAACTACAAACAGATTTGAGTAAAATCCCATTCCTTCTTCCGCCGTTGGAACTGGGTGTATCGCTCCCATCTTTTACAGGTCTTCTACACAATGTAAGAATGCCTGTCTCTTTATTTGGTTTGAGGATAAGTGAGACATGTGGAACCTTCCCCTTGGGGGTAGTTCCTTGAATTCCAGAAGATAACCCTGAGAAACTATTTCTAGCATCCAGGGATCCTGAACATCTCTTGCCCAAGCCTGAGCAAAGAGAGAGAGTCTGCCCCCCACTAGATCCGGTCCCGGATCGGGGGCTACTCCTTCATGCTGTTTTGTTAGCAGCAGCAGGCTTCTTGGCCTGCTTACCCTTGTTCCAGCCTTGCATCGGTTTCCAGGCTGGTTTGGTCTGTGAGGTATTACCCTCTTGCTTAGAGGATGCAGAATTAGAGCCCGGTCCATTCCTGAAATTACGAAAGGAACGAAAATTAGACTTATTCTTGGCTTTGAAAGGCCTATCTTGTGGGAGGGTGTGGCCCTTTCCCCCAGTGATGTCTGAGATAATCTCTTTCAATTCTGGCCCAAAGAGAGTTTTACCCTTGAAGGGGATATTAAGTAATTTTGTCTTGGATGATACATCCGCTGACCAAGACTTTAGCCAAAGCGCTCTGCGCGCCACAATTGCAAAACCTGAATTTTTCGCAGCTAATCTAGCTATTTGCAAAGCGGCATCTAAAATAAAAGAGTTAGCCAATTTAATGTGTGAACTCTGTCCATAACCTCCTCATATGGAGTCTCTCTACTGAGCGACTTTTCTAGTTCCTCGAACCAGAACCACGCTGCTGTAGTAACAGGAACAATGCATGAAATGGGTTGAAGAAGGTAACCTTGCTGTACAAAAATCTTTTTAAGCAAACCCTCTAATTTTTTATCCATAGGATCTTTGAATAATTATCCTCGATAGGAATAGTAGTGCGCTTGTTTAGAGTAGAAACTGCCCCCTCGACCTTAGGGACTGTCTGCCATAAGTCCTTTCTGGGGTCGACCATAGGAAATAATTTCTTAAATATAGGAGGGGGAACAAAAGGTATGCCGGTCTTCTCCCATTCCTTATTCACTATGTCCGCCACCCGCTTGGGTATAGGAAAAGCGTCGGGGTGCACCGGAACCTCTAGGAACTTGTCCATCTTGCATAATTTTTCTGGAATGACCAGGTTGTCACAATCATCCAGAGTAGATAACACCTCCTTAAGCAGTGCACGGAGATGTTCTAATTTAAATTTAAATGTCACAACATCAGGTTCAGCCTGTTGGGAAATTTTTCCTGAATCTGAAATTTCCCCATCTGACAAAACCTCCCTCATGGCCCCTTCAGATTGGTGTGAGGGTATGACAGAACAATTATCATCAGCGCCCTCCTGCTCTTCAGTGTTTAAAACAGAGCAATTGCGCTTTCTCTGATATGCAGGCATTTTGGATAAAATATTTGCTATGGAGTTATCCATTACAGCCGTCAATTGTTGCATGGTAATACGCATTGGCGCGCTAGAAGTACTAGGGGCCTCCTGCGTGGGCAAAACTGGTGTAGACACAGAAGGAGATGATGTAGAACCATGTCTACTCCCTTCATCTGATGAATCATCTTGGGCAACTTCATTATCTATGACAGTACTGTCCTTACTTTGTTTGGACGCTTTGGCACAATTATCCCATAATTTTGAAGGGGGAGACACATTGACTTTCATACATATAGAACATAGCTTATCTGAAGGCACAGACATGTTAAACAGGCTTAAACTTGTCAGTAAAACACAAAAACCGTTTTAAAACAAAACCGTTACTGTCTCTTTAAATTTTAAACAGAGCACACTTTATTACTGAATATGTGAAAAAATATGAAGGAATTGTTCCAAATTTACCAAAATTTCACCACAGTGTCTTAAAGCATTAAAAGTATTGCACACCAATTTTCAGAGCTTTAACCCTTAAAATAACGAAACCGGAGCCGGTTACAGTTTTAACCCCTCTACAGTCCCAGCTACAGCATTTGCTGCGACTTTACCAAGCCCAGAGGGGAATACGATACCAAATGACGCCTTTTAGGAACTTTTCCAACTATCTTCAGGTCCTCACACATGCATCTGCATGTCTTGCTCTCAAAAACAACTGCGCAGTAATGGCGCGAAAATGAGGCTCAGCCTACAACTGTGAAGGCCCTTCCTGACTGGAAAAGGTGTCTAACATAGTGCCTGACGTTAAAAAACGTTCCCCAAGTTTATAAGTGTGAAATACCAGCATAAACATGTATAAAATGCCCAAATAAAGCAATCGATTTTGCCCAAAAAAGTGTCTACCAGTTTTATAGCCCATATTAAGCCCTTTATTCTGCTTGAGACTAAGAAAATGGCTTACCGCTCCCCATGAGGGGAAAAGACAGCCTTCCAGCATTACACAGTCTTGTTAGAAATATGGCTAGTCATACCTTAAGCAGAAAAGTCTGCTAACTGTTTCCCCCAACTGAAGTTACTTCATCTCAACAGTCCTATGTGGAAACAGCAAAGGATTTTAGTTACTGTCTGCTAAAATCATCTTCCTCTCACAAACAGAATTCTTCATCTTTTTCTGTTTCAGAGTAAATAGTACATACCAGTACTATTTTAAAATAACAAACTCTTGATAGTAGAATAAAAAACTACAACTAAACACCACATACTCTTAACCATCTCCGTGGAGATGTTGCCTGTGCAACAGCAAAGAGAATGACTGGGGTGGGCGGAGCCTAGGAGGGACTATATGGCCAGCTTTGCTGGGACTCTTTGCCATTTCCTGTTGGGGAAGAGATATTCCCACAAGTAAGGATGACGCCGTGGACCGGACACACCAATGTTGGAGAAATAAGGTATTAGGTGTTACTTATGACAATTTTGAGAGGGGCCTGGAACCTATCTCCCTCACTTCCCATTGACTTACATTATAAACTGGGTTTCAATTTACAACCATTCCTTCTGGAACCTAACCCCAACGTAAAATGAGGGCTAAAATTGTCAATTGCTGAAAACAATTGAAAGAATGTACTTGATTAGCACTAAACAACAAATTATTAGTAAATGGCCATAGATACCCAAGGTAATGAGGCCCAAGAAAAGGTGAATTAAAACTTAACTTTTATTAGTTATATTGGAATAAAAAAAAGTTTTTTTAAAAAAAAAAATTACAAGCAGTGTGAGGATGGGAGAATGCAACTCCAAAGGAGGATTATCAGGATAGTTCCCAGTATGTTCTCCAGAGGATGTATTCACTCTTGAAAGGGGTTGTATATATGTATATATATATATATATGTGAGAGTCAAAGGGTAAACAGCGCTTATGGAAATTCTTAAAAACTGAATATATTCAAGTCTTGGCAGTGTTGGTGGGTAAAGAAAACAAAAAAGAGAGAAAAAAAAGTATATGAATATACGTATATATATTAGAGTCTTTGATAGGATATTGGAATCCTAGTGTAGTGAAGGAGTAATAGATACCCTTACCAAAAGTTACCTCAATCCTATGAGGTAAGTTTGCCGCATTGGAGGATGTATCTAGTGGTTAGATGAATCCTGGATGTTCTGGTCTGTATAAAATCGCTGCCTCTTGGAGTAGAATGGGATGTAGGTCCCCTTTGTGCTGGTTTCTTTAGGAAACTTCCTGTATTTATTGCCTCTTTCCTAAAGAAACCAGCACAAAGGGGACCTACATCCCATTCTACTCCAAGAGGCAGCGATTTTATACAGACCAGAACATCCAGGATTCATCTAACCACTAGATACATCCTCCAATGCGGCAAACTTACCTCATAGGATTGAGGTAACTTTTGGTAAGGGTATCTATTACTCCTTCACTACACTAGGATTCCAATATCCTATCAAAGACTCTAATATATATACGTATATTCATATACTTTTTTTTTCTCTCTTTTTTGTTTTCTTTACCCACCAACACTGCCGAGACTTGAATATATTCAGTTTTTAAGAATTTCCATAAGCGCTGTTTACCCTTTGACTCTTATTCTCCTATATTGTATAGACTTAGTCTATCACACAATATTTGTACCTTTATAGCTGCTCTATGAGATTTTCATACCTCTGACTAGCGCATTTACTAGAGTAACGCTTGTTTCTACTCACTGACACTGAGTGGTAACATTCTACTTAATTCTATATATATATATATGTGTATACGTGCAAATCTCGTGTGGTGCCCTCTATATTAGGGACTTATATCACATTCCAGATGTAGGGACCCCCTATTCGAGTGTGATCCTCTGCGAGGAGAGGGTGAGTGGTAATACTTGCTTATAGGGAACCCTGATTGTAAATATCCCAATTAGCTATTACAATGTCAGAGTCTTATAAATAAATAAGGGTTATACTCTGAAATATCCTACAAATGTCTAATCACACCAGGATGATTAAACAATATAAATTACTATAGTATTGTATTAGTACATCAAGGGTGAAAAATAATTGCACAATTAAATTTATTTATGAAGTAACTTTATTTTATTCCTGATGATGTTAAATAAATCCCATTCTATATATAATATTGATTCTGTTATAGTATCAGTTTATTCGTTATAGGATGGCACTGTGCTTGTGCTCAACGTAACAGTGCTTTAGGTCTTGATGAAAAACTGATTACAACCTATTCAGGTGGGTAGCTGCTATAAGGCAGCAACTATAATATCAGGATATAGTTAGGAATGTTTCACGTGTGCATAAACCTCCGTTATATTTTTACAGGTACCTATATTCTATACTGCCAGATATATTGCTTGCACTCCGCTTTCTCTATCTCTCAAGTAAAATGAGGGCTACCTGTATATATACAGGGCTACCTGTATATATATATATATATATATATATATATATATATAAAACAATATTATTAATAATATACAGACAAGCAAGAATAAGAAGAAAGGTATAAAAGAACAAGAGCATAAAAAGGAGCAGGGGAAAAAAAAAGAAAGATGCACACTTAAAGGAGACATGTAACCCAAATGTATCTTTCATGATTTAGATCGACAATGCAATTTTAAACAACTTTCTTATTTACTAATTATTATCTTATTTACTAATTATTATCTAATATCATCAAGAGTCATTCTCTTGATATTCTTTGCTGAAAAGCATATCTAGATATGCTCAGTAGCTGCTGATTGGTAGATGCACATTGATGTCTCGTGTGATTTGCTCACCCATGTGAATTGCTATTTCTTCAACAAAAGATATCTTAAGAATTAAGCAAATTAGATAATAGAAGTAATTTGGAAAGTTATTTAAAATAGTATTTTCTACCTGAATCATGAAATACTTTTTGGGGGTTTAGTGTCCCTTTAAACTGTCACCAGAATATTTTTTTTTTTTTAAATCTAGCAAAAAATTAGTGTTGGATTCTCACCCCCTTGAATGAAATTAATTTTTCAGGTAAGTCTAAATAGCATATTCTTTCATAAATGTCCACAATACATTACTCCTTGGAAACTAGTGCCAAGCTGTGGCGTCCAACAGTAATGTGGGTGGGACAAAATAATTTATTTATAAAATGTTTTACCAGAAAAAAATACATTGTGATTTCTCTCACTTTCAAGTATGTCCTGGGATTTGCCAACAATACATTATATGTTATACAAATCTATAAAATAGCAGAGCAACTACGGGATAGGGATCACATCAGTTATATTATAAAGGGAGGCTAAACTTTCTGAGATTGTTACTTATAACTGTCTCTAACTGACCAAGAATTATAGAAGAACAGGCATTCAAAACTAAAACATAATAACATAGTAACATAGTAGATGAGGTTGAAAAAACCGAAGTCAATATAGTTCAACCTATACAAATCTAAAACACTTACAAAAAGCTCCAGTTAGTATTAAATGGGTCACCTTTTAGTGGGATAATTTAAGTTTAACAATCATATCTATGAATTTTGTTTATAGACAGAAATGTATCCAAACATTTTTTAAATGCATCTAGGGTATTGGCATTCACTACCTCCTTTGGTAATGAGTTCCACAATTTTATTGCTCTTACAGTAAAAAAACGTTTCCGTTGCAGGAGATTAAATCTCCTTTCCTCCAACCTTAAAGTGTGACCTCTTGTCACAAACAATTTTCTTGGAATAAACAGAGCTTCTGCCATCTCTGTATATGGGCCTTGAATATATTTATATAAAGTAATCATGTCACCTCTCAATCGCCTTTTTTCTAAAGAAAACAGACCCAGTTTTGCTAGCCTCTCCTCATAGCTTAAATTCGCCAATCCTTATTAGCTTTGTGGCCCTTCTCTTAATTTTTTTCTAGTTCTGCGATATCTTTTTTTGCAATCAGTCCCCAGAACTGCAATCCATACTCAAGGTGAGGTCTTACCAGGGCTTTATATAGTGACAGAATTATGCTTTCCTCCCTTATATACTGTAGTCTTTTAAGTGTGCAGTAGCATTGTGTCTAAAAAAAACAATGTACATGCCTAAATTAAAAAATACTTTAATGCTAAAAAATGTTAACCATTATCTGAGCCTCCCATAATCTTTTTGCTGGTGGTGTGTGTGTGTGTATATATATATATATATATAGATAGAGATAGAGATATATAGATAGAGATATATATATAGATATTTTATATATGTGTGTGTTTATATGTTGGAAAAATGGTGCTGATAGACTTACTTGAAACCACAAACCTTCAATTTGTAAAAAAAAAAGCGATATCTGCAAAGCGCAACTAAGCGAAGCACAAATAAAATGAGGTATGCTCCCACAGAAAGTTACATTTCAAAAAAATATACAAAGGAAAGGGTTAACAGAAGTAAATTATTTGTAACTCATGAACATTTGCATTTGACTTCCAATCCCTTTGAAGCCATTTGTATAATCTTTTTGGCACCACTATAGTTACCTACTACAGTTCTTTACTTTATACAGTATATAATAAAAGCTTTATAAAAATTTATGAATCAACTATCATATTCGAATAAAATTTTTGCAAACTTGCAGTTTAAATGTATTCAATACTGTCACATGATGATATATCCATCCCATCCATGTATATTGCAGCAATGTAGAAGATGGAGACAGGCGTTTACATAACCAAACAGAAGCATTACCACTATGGTTTATTTATAATATGGCAAATTTAGATTTGGCAACTTGAGGGCGCTGAAGTGCTAATTTGATTTTAGTATTTCCAATACAAAATAAATAAATAAATAAATAATCTGTTAATATAAAACATTCTCACCAAATTCATATATAAAATTCACATACTGAGGGAAAGGTTATTCTTTTAATTCACATCAATGATGCAGCTCAGGCACTATAATTTAATAGTAATCATTTAAAATAGTGGCATCTGATTAAAATTGTCTTAATAATTGCTGAAATATGGGTAAATACAATGAGGGATTGCTATCAAAGTTAACATCTTGGGTTTTCTACTTAAAGGGCCATTAAACCCAAAAAATGTCTTTCACGATTCAGATAGAGAATACAATTTTAAACAATATTCCAATTTACTTCTATTATCAAATTTTCTGCAATCTTTGTAAATACTTTGATAAAAAATTAACAATGCACATTGGTGAGCCAATCACATGAGGCATCTATGTGCAGCCACCAATCATAAGCTACTGAGCCTATCTAGATATGCTTTTCAGGAAAGAATATCAAGAGAATGAAGCAAATTAGATAATAGAAGTAAATTAGAAAGTTGTTTAAAATGGTATTCTCTATCTGAATCAGGAAATAAAAATGTGGGTTTAATGTCCCTTTAAGTGTTTCTCTCACTAATATTTAGATACAAACATAAGTGCTCTGAATACTGAATACAATTTAAGGTGTGTTACTCCCCTGAATATATGCTGTACCACTGGTATTACAATTAAGGGGCCCGATCCGATATGCAGCGTCGCCCGCAAAAGCCGGGGACGCCAAATTTTGCGCTGGTTTCGTATCACATATACGGCGTAACCTAGAAGTTACGCTCATATATTTCTGCCTTCGGCTGTAGTTTTTTGGCCCATAGACAGGTATACCAAACCAGCGCAGTTTAGTATCCAATATACAGCGTAAGGACTTACGTGGCGAAAATGGAGAAATCTTACTCCATTTTCACCTCGCCACAAATTGCAGGCGTAGTAAGCCTTACGCTGAGTATTGGAGCCCCGTAGCTCCCTAAACTACCTGCAAAATAAAACCTAACGCATGTGCAATGTCTATCTACCTGTCAACCGCAATCCCCCGCCGCAATCCCTAATAAAGTGTTTAACCCCTTACACCGCCGTTCCCGGACCCCGCCGCCACCTACATTAAATGTCTATCCCCCTAATGTGATCCCCCTACACCGCCGACACCTACATTAAAATTATTAACCCCAATGTAATCCCCCTACACCGCCGCCATCTATATTAAAATTATTACCCCTAATGTGAGCCCCCTACCCCGTCGCCACCTATTTTAACTATATTACCCCCTAATCTAATCCCACTACACCGCTGCCACCTATAATAAATGTATTACCCCCTAAAATACAGGTAGCCCTCAGTTTAAGCCGGGGTTAGGTTCCAGGAGGAATGGTTGTAAATCGAAACCGTTGTAAATTGAAACCCAGTTTATAATGTAAGTCAATGGGAAGTGAGGGAGATAGGTTCCAGGCCCGTCTCAAAATTGTCATAAGTAACACCTAATACATTATTTTTAAAGCTTTGAAATGAAGACTTTAAATGCTAAACAGCATTATAAATCTAATAAAATAATCACACAACACAGAATATATAATTAAACTAAGTTAAATGAAGAAAAACATTTGCTAAACAGCATTATAAATCTAATAAAATAATCACACAACACAGACTTCACTTACATTTTTCTGCAAACAGTTCTTTCTATGCATTCCAATCTGGACTGATTTATAGACAGGAAAATCTTGTTCCTTTGAAATCTGCTCGATAGCTCAGGTCTGGTTAAACTGATTAATTTCAGCTTGCTTGGCTTTGCTGCAACACAAGCGGACAGCTCCACCTACTGGCTATTTTAATAAATGCACTGTTTCTCAATGCTTTTCAATAGCAGTCACATGACTAGAAAAAAAGGTTGTTATTCTGAAACAGTGTCAATTGAACCGTTGTAAAACGAGGGACACCTGTACTAAAATATCCCTACCCTAAACTAATTTACAAATAGCCCTGAAAAGGGCCTTTTGAATGGCATTGCCCCAAAGTAACCAGCTCTATTACCAGCCCTTAAAAGGGCCTCTTGCGGGGCATTGTCACAAAGTAATCAGCTCTTTTACCTGTAATCTGACCCCCCTACACCACCGCCACCTATATTAAATATATTAACCCCTAATCTAATCCCCCTACACCGCCGCCACCTATATTAAATATATTAACCCCTAATCTGACCCCCTACACCTCAGCCACCTATATTAACTATATTAACCCTAATTATATTAGGGTTAATATAGTTATTATCTTATATATATATTAACTATATTAACCCTATCTAACCCTAACACCCCTAACTTA
Organism: Bombina bombina; assembly: GCF_027579735.1. NCBI lineage: Eukaryota > Metazoa > Chordata > Amphibia > Anura > Bombinatoridae > Bombina > Bombina bombina. The sequence continues at coordinate 326,014,203 of NC_069504.1, forward strand.
ATTATTATTGCAATAAATCTAAATAATATTAATCTTATTCATTAAAATATTCCTATTTAAAACTAAATACTTACCTATAAAATAAACCTTAAGATAGCTACAATATAATTAATAATTACATTGTAGCTATTTTAGGGTTTATATTTATTTTACAGGTAACTTGGTATTTATTTAACTAGGTACAATAGCTATTAAATAGTTAATAACTATTTAATAGCTACCTAGTTAAAATAATTACCAATTTACCTGTAAAATAAATCCTAACCTAAGTTACAAATACACCTACACTATGAATAAATAAATTAATTAAATAAACTACAATGATCTAAAACTAAAATATAATTAAATACACTAAACTAAATTACAAAAAAAACAAAACACTAAATTACAAAAAATAAAAAAAAGATTACAAGAATTTTAAGCTAATTACACCTAATCTAAGCCCCCTAATAAAATAACAAAGTCTCCCAAAATAAAAAAATGTCCCTACCCTAAACTAAATTACAAAAAGTAATCAGCTCTATTACCAGCCCTTAAAAGGGCCTTTTGTGGGGCATTGCCCCAAAGTAATCAGCTCTTTTACCTGTGAAAAAAAGAACAACCCACCATTACAACCCACCACCCACACAGCCCTACTCTAAAACCCACCCTATCCCCCCTTAAAAAACCTAAGTCTAACCCCCAAGTGCTCCTTACCTGTCCTGAAGACCGGCGGAGAAGGTCCTGTTCCAGGCGGAGAAGTCTTCTTCCATGCGGCGACCTCTTCTTCTTCCAGGAACCAGCCGGCGCGGAGCGGAGGAGTTGAAGACCGTCCTCTCTGGAACTGAAGACCGGCGATGCAGGAACTGAAGATCGGCGACGCTGGAACTAAAGACCGGAGCCATGGAGCGTGGAGGATCCTCTTCATACGATCGCCGCCATACACTGAATCGGAATTCAAGGTACCCGATTAAAAATGGCGCCCCTTGAATTCCTATTGGCTGATTTGAGCCTTCAAATTCAAATCAGCCAATCGGATGAAAGCTACTTTAATTCTATTGGCTGATTTGAATAGCCAATAGAATAAGAGCTACTGTAATTCTATTGGCTGATTAGAATAGCCAATAGAATTACAGTAGTTAGTTTAATGAAAGATAGCAATAGCACTACACGAATAAGTGGGGACGCTCCGTCAGGTTTAAATGTATATATATATTTTTTAATATATATATATATATATATATATATATATATATATATATATATATATATATATGTGTATACCTTATGAGCTAGAGTGCTTGTGCAAAGAAACAACAGTTGCAGATATAGTCTGTATCACTAGAGGGATGGAGACTAGAAGGATGCACTTGGGTAGCACTTCTGTACCCCTAAAAAATGAAACTTCATTCAATACCATCCAGAACCAAGGGGTTGATTTTGAGATTAAAACATAACATTTATTGAGACTACTGTAAATTAAAATAAGTGTGTGAATGTGTGCAATTTAAAAACACATAGAAACTCGACCAGTAATTGTGCTGGCTATTGGTATAGTTAGGGTAACTTATTGTAGAATACCCAGATAGTTTAGTATCAGTGCAATGGGCAAGTATTTAGTACTATTAGACCTATTGTATTGACAATTGGATCAAATACGTTAAGATTGCACACCGTTGAAAAGATCAATATATCCACATTGGAGTTGTAATATTTAAGAAAGAAATTAGTATACAGATTATATATGTATATAAGTATAAGTTAAAAAACGTTGGATATTGGGATCCTTATAATAAAGAATCTTACTAGATTGGAGATACCAAAATATGAATGTTGTTGTCTTATGTAATTTCTCTGGAGGATATTGGTTCTGTAAAGATATTGGTTAATATCCCTGAATCGTATTGCCTTAGATAGTATGATTTCCTCACATTTAAATATAACTGTAGGTAGATACTTGATCAGTATATTATCTCTTATATCAGGAATCCAATCATGAGTACCACGTTTTTAAATTTCTAATAAAGACAAAGAGATTGCTTTGTCTGTGTGAGCAATTTACTTGCAAGGTTTGAATATTTTGGCCCCAAATAGGTGTCAGGATCTATATGCAAATTATCCTCTATTCTAATTTCTCATTAACATTCATACAGTATATTCCACTGCTTGTGCTACTGTAGATAAAGTGGTGTATACTTTTTATTCTGGTTCCCCAATCAGGTTAATTTCTCAGATACTGAGATCAGCGGATTTTAAATAAATATACATACACATAAAACGAAATAGAATTATGGTTTCCACATGTGGTTTTCGTAGATCAATTGTTCTGTAATGTGCAGCAGTGCTTGGTGTACGTTAACAGAAAATATCCTGTTGTTATTTAGGGATAAATGTGTATGTTATTCTCACTGGCAATATACAATTCCCACCATTATGTATTTGTTATTGGTGTTTTATCAACTGGAGCCAGAGAGTTTAGCAATATTGTAACATAGTCTTGATAATACTATTTGAGATGTAATTCTATTTAAGTTTGTGTGTGTATCTACACACTATATATTTTTTGTAACCTTTTGTCCATTATATCAAGTGCTGGAACATAATACTGGATCTAGAATGGTAGTTTGACTCCAGGGATCTTAATCTGATTACCAACAATGTATAGTATAATGTTTCAATTGCTGAAGTGAAAACAACTCAAGCTTATATCTTGTAGTTGTGGGCTGTGTTAATCGGCTGTTACACTTAATAGCACTGCTAAGTATTTTCTTGATCTAACAGTATTTACACAGTACTTTACTAAATGTTAAATATAACAAGATCGGTAACTCATAGGATCTTAGTTTTTAAGTTCAAAGTATTTATAGAAGTATTTCAAGTGCTATAACTATAATGACCCACAAAAATAATAATAATAATAAGTTGCCGTCGTTAGCTGTAACGGTCAGCTGTTAAGCTGAGGTATTTCAAATGCTGTAACTATGACAGCCCACACAAATGAATTGCCGTTATTGTTTGTGACAGTCAGCAGTTAAATTAAGTGACACTCTTGGATATTTATCTTATCCCTGAGTTATACAGGCCACCACTTGTTAAATATTAATTATCGAGTTAGTATGCCATTTAAAAAAAGACTGAACAGGGTATTAAACGATACTCATCCCTAACATGTTTCGCCGATAGTGTTTTGGCTTTTTCAAAGTTGATGTGCGCCGGCGTCTGAGGGTATTTAAATTAAATGCCATCAGCCCGTTGGCTTTTTTGGACCAATCCGTGGACTCTGAAAGAAAGGGGGAGGTGTGTTATGGATATGATTGTAATGATATGTAATGTATGTCAGAACAGGTGATAGAAATGTTCTGGTACCTAGTATCCTCTAATGTAGGACCACTCAGCCTCACACCAAACCTAGGAATCCAGTTATGCTCATTGAACTGAGGGTCACTACTGTAGGGTACAGAGTGAAAACAGAGCTGTCACGCAACCAGAATGAATATAGAGAGGTATCAAACAGATAAATATGATAGAAGGGTATCAATAGATAAATATGATAGATATTGTTCCTAATGAGGTTACATATGAATGCAGCTAAGGAACACACAAGCACAGCAGGCAGAATAAAATATGTACAGTAATCACACACACTCACATTCACAACCAGCCTAAATATAGAGTTGTAGGCAGAGGTTATAACTACAAGTGCAATTTGTATGATACACTAAATAAGTAGAGTATAGCAATGAGTGTGGAAAAGGACAATGTAAATGTACTAAAGCACAAGCCCCACAATGTGTTAATTGAGGCAGAGAAACAGAACCTTATCCTGAAGGTGTTATAGCATGAATTACTGTAGATATAAGCAGCAGCTGAGATTTTAAGACAGGATGCAATGATTTCAATGGATATGCTGGGTCAATAAGTGAGATGTCATTCGATAGAAAAATAGGCAACAGCAGGTAAGGATACTTTTCAAGTAAATAAAGCAAACAGTCATTTAAGGTAACGGTTTTCTGATAGTATGAGTAACAATGAATTGAGGTTATCCGGCAAAGGTAAGTAAAGCATACAGACCAATTCTTGGTGGAATTGTAAGGCGAGCGTGTCAGTAGTTGCTGGAGAGTTTGTTACTCAAGGCTGAGAAAGAGCGCGGAACACATGCTGCGAGAGTGATGAGAAGCCGGGTGTGACGTCACACACACCGGAGTTGCGGAATGAGGAGAACTGAGCCTGAAACTTTGGTTCCGGTAAAGCGGCAGTAAGCTGTTGAGATGCTGGCAGGCAGGAGCTGAGAACAGCAAAACTCAGCTGAATTTAAGAAGCTCAGGTAGGAAATCCAACTTATTCAGAAGGATAGGGCTAGGTTTCTTCAGCAGTAGTCACTTGAACAACTGGAACAAATTACCCAGCAGGGAGTAGAGGGAGGAGGAGCCTTAAGTAGGGTGAATTGGTTTAAGATTTAAAGTGACAGCATCTAGTACGCTGAAATCCCTGACAGGACACCCCCTTCAAGGAGCCGCTCAGCGGATCAAGGACCAGGACAGTGGGGATTTCTCAGATGGAATAAGGATAGGAGACGTGGAGCAGTGACATTGGTAGCAGGCTCCCAAGAATCCTCTTCAGGACCATATCCTTTCCAACTGACCAGATACTGGAGGCGGTTTCGAAAGTATCGTGAATCCTGGATGAACTCAATCTCATACTCCATCTCATCTGCCATCTGAGATTGGGACGTATCAGTCATAGGTGTACCCCTAAGGGTACCATAGGGTTTTAGAAGCGAGACGTTAAACGTTGGATGTATTCTCATGGAAGAGGGCAGCAAGAGCGTGACTGCATTAACATTAACAACCTTCTTAACCTCAAAAGGACCTAAGAAAAGAGAAGCAAGTTTCTTGGATGGTACTTGTAATCTTAAATTCTTAGTGCTCAACCAAACCTTGTCGCCCACCCTATATTCAGGAGGATTGGATCGTCGTAGATCATAATGATGTTTTTGAGCAGCTTGAGCATCCTGTAGTATTTGTTTTACACTGGCGAAGCCTTTCGCCAGAGTGTTGACCTTGTCATTAACAATAGGTATGGGTGAGTTATTAGAAGTTTGAATATCATAGGAAGGATGGAACACGTAGTTCATAAAAAATGGAGTCGTCTTAGTGGAGGAGTTAAGCATGTTATTATGAGCAAATTCAGCAGTAGACAGGAGTGAATGCCAATTGTCTTGTTCTATGAAACAATAACAACGGAGATACTGCTCCAGAGCTTGATTTGTTCTCTCAGTCTGCCCATTGGTTTGGGGGTGAAAGGCAGTGCTTAACTTTCTAGTGATGTTGAGAGATTGACAAAGATGATTCCAGAAACTGGAGGTAAACTGTGAACATCTGTCTGTAGTAATGGAATTAGGCAAACCATGAAGTTTAACAATATGATCTATAAAAAGTTTAGCAGTTTCAGAAGCTGTGGGTAGTCCTCTATGTGGCAAGAAATGGGCCATTTTAGAAAATAGATCTACCACTACTAGTATAGTTTTAAAATTTGCAGAAGGTGGAAGATCAACAATGTAGTCCATGGCAATGTCCGCCCATGGTCTTTCAGGTATGGGGAGAGATAGAAGATATCCATAAGGATGTTTATGTTGGTGTTTTTTAGTGGTGCAAAGTAAACAAGTCTGAATATATTGACTGACTGTCTCAGTCATCTTGGGCCACCAATAATTCCTTGAAAGAATATGAAGAGTCCTATGAACGCCAGGATGACCTGCTAATGTTGAATCATGGGCTACTGCTAATACCTGATTCCTAAGTGCCAATGGGACATAAAGTTGGTTATCATGATAGTACAACTCATCAGAGCGTTTTTCTAAGTTGAGGTGTCTTATTGGAGAATCCTCCCTCTGTTGTAGTTTTAGTGTATCTAAGAAGTCATTTGTTAAGCAGATAATCCTATCTGCAGGTATCACAGAGCCGGGGACCAGATGGTCTTGTGGTTTAGGAGGAATACGGGAGAGGGTATCAGCCTTGGAGTTCTTTGAGCCAGGATGATAAGTGATCACGTAATCGAAACGTGAAAAGAAGAGACTAAATCGGACTTGGCGAGAAGTCAAGGTCTTATTCGTCTTCAAGTATTCCAAGTTATGATGGTCAGTGTAGATAGTAATCATGTATTTTGTACCTTCTAAAATATGCCCCCAGAACTCCAATGCGGATTTGATGGCAAGCAATTCTTTATCTCCAATGCCATATTTGATTTCAGCTGAACTCATGACACGAGAATAATATGAAACTGGGTGTAAAGACTCCTTTTGGGAGACCCTCTGGGATAGGACAGCCCTGATTGCATATTCAGAAGCATCAACCTCAAGCATAAAATGACAACTGGGATCTGGGAATTGCAGTATAGGGGCTGAAGTAAATTTGTTCTTAAGGGTAGAAAAAGCATCTTCAGCTTTTCTATCCCATGAAAACTTGATATGTTTTCTAGTTAGACAGGTTAAAGGTCTGACAATGTGTGAAAAATCTTTAATGAATTTTCTATAAAAATTTGCAAATCCAAGGAATCTCTGGACATCTTTTTTACTACTGGGTACAGGCCATTTAAGTATGGCATCTACTTTACTGGTTTCCATGGTAATCCCAGTGGGAGAGATACAATAACCCAAAAAGGAAATGGTGTTGGTGTTGAATATACACTTCTCTAGCTTGGCATAGAGATGATGATACCTTAAACGGGATAGGACTTGTTTTACATGTGAAATGTGGTTTTCGTAGGTATCAGAATATACAAGAATGTCATCTAAATAGATAACTATACAGACATCCAATAGGTCATGGAACACATCGTTAATAAAGCACTGGAAAGTGGCCGGGGCGTTACATAGCCCAAATGGCATCACCGTATATTCGTAGAGTCCGTAACGCGTACGGAAGGCCGTTAACCATTCATCCCCTGCTCTCATCCTGATCAAATTGTAAGCACCTCTAAGATCAAGCTTGGTATAGATGGTGGCACCTTGCAAGCGTTCAATTAGTTCAGGTATGAGAGGCAGAGGGTATTTGTTTTTCTTAGTGCATTTATTAAGTTGTCTATAATCTATAATGGGGCGTAAACTGCCATCCTTGTTTTTCACAAAAAACATGGCCGCGCCCGCTTAAGTAGAAGGTCGTATGAACCCTTTTTTCAAATTTTCCTCTAAATATTCTTTAAGATGAGTCAATTCTGGCTGAGATAGAGGATATATATGACCGTATGGAATGGAACAATTAGGAATAAGATCTATAGGGCAATCAGAACTTCTATGTGGCAGAAGAGTGGCTGCCTCAGCTTTATCAAATACATCTGCATAATCGCTATAACAATCAGGTAAAGTATCTACATTTACATGACAGAGTGTATGAGAGTCAGTACAAGATTGCTTACAAAACTGAGAATCAAAAACTACTGTCACTTCTGTCCAGGAGATAGTGGGGTTATGTTTAGACAACCACTGAATACCTAGTATCATAGGGTAAACAGAACTTGGCAGGACATCAAAAGACATTAGTTCTTTATGCCCAGAAACTGTGGTAACGGTAAGTGGAACAGTATGGTGTGAAATAGGACCTGAACTAAAAAAAGAACCATCAACCAAACTGATGGCTAGTGCAACACTCTTCTTTATTAATGGTATTTTGTGCTTAACAACAAAAACTAAATCTATGAAATTCCCAGATGCTCCAGAGTCAACTACGGCCTGTACGTCAGTCTTCTCGTGATCCCACTGTAATGAGAGAGGGATTGATAAATGAGGTGAACTATTGTCAACCAGATTCACTGTGTGACTATTACTTGATCTCTTACCCTTCTTCTGACGAAGGAGAGATGGGCAGTCCCTCACGCCATGGTCCTTTTCAGCACAATAGAGACACAAATTCAGCAGCTTGCGCCTAGCTTTCTCTTCGGCCTTAAGTGGCCCTCTGATCACAGCAACATCCATGGGTTCGTTGTTGTTCCTAGTAGTGTGGGAAGGGGGATTGGAATGATACAGAGTGTATTTCTTAACAGTGTAGTCTGCAGTGGACTTTTCAAACTTCCTTTCCCTAAGTCTTCGGTCAATACCAATACACAAAGTCATTAAAGTCTCGAGGTCATCTGGAATTATACCTCTGGCAAGTTCATCCTTTAAAGAATCACTCAGACCCAAGCGAAACTGATTCTTCAAAGCTGGATTGTTCCACAAAGTGTCAGGGGCCCACCTTTTCAAGTCAGTTATATATTCTTCTACCATCCTTTTCCCTTGGCGTAGAGATCTTAAGGCAGTCTTTGCAGTATTCTGCTTATTATGATCCTCATACAAAAGGGACATTGCGGTAAAAAAAGAATCAAGAGAATTCAATATGGGGTCATCAGTTTCGTAGAAGCATTAGCCCAGGATCTAGCCTCTCCATGTAAGAAGGAGATCACAGTCAAAACACGTATTCTATCAGTAGGGTAAGACTTTGACTTCAAAGTAAACATGAGAGTGCAGGAATTTCTAAAGTCTCTAAACATAGACCTATCCCCAGAGAATTTCTCAGGGGGACTTACCACAGGCTCAGGTGTGGTCTCAGATGTAGAAGGTTTGTTTGCCAAATGCTGATTGATGAATTTCCTAATATTCTCATTCTCAATTTGTATCTCCCTTAAGCCCTGTAGCATATTGTCCATATTCTGGGCTAAAGAACCAACTCTGTTAGAAAGTTCACTTAACTCCATGATAGAGGATAGAGGTACTATAAAGGGCTTGGTAATATGTAATGTATGTCAGAACAGGTGATGGAAATGTTCTGGTACCTAGTATCCTCTAATGTAAGACCACTCAGCCTCACACCAAACCTTGGATTCACACAGATCTAACTTATAGGAATCCAGTTATGCTCATTGAACTGAGGGTCACTACTGTAGGGTACAGAGTGAAAACGGAGCTGTCGCGCAACCAGAATGAATATAGAGAGTTATCAAACAGATAAATATGATAGAAGGGTATCAATAGATAAATATGATAGATATTGTTCCTAATGAGGTTACATATGAATGCAGATAAGGAACACACAAGCACAGCAGGCAGAATAAAATATGTACAGTAATCACACACACTCACAACCAGCCTAAATATAGAGTTGTAGGCAGAGGTTATAACTACAAGTGCAATTTGTATGATACACTAAATAAGTAGAGTATAGAAATGAGTGTTGAAAAGGACAATGTAAATGTACTAAAGCACAAGCCCCACAATGTGTTAATTGAGGCAGAGAAACAGAACCTTATCCTGAAGGTGTTCTAGCATGAATTACTGTAGATATAAGCAGCAGCTGAGATTTTAAGACAGGATGCAATGATTTCAATGGATATGCTGGGTTAAAGCACTCAATAAGTGAGATGTCATTCGATAGAAAAATAAGCAACAGGTATAGCAGGTAAGGATACTTTTCAAGTAAATAAAGCAAACAGTCATTTAAGGTAATGGTTTTCTGATAGTATGAGTAACAATGAATTGCGGTTATCCGGCAAAGGTAAGTAAAGCATACAGACCAATTCTTGGTGGAATTGTAAGGAGAGCGTGTCAGTAGTTGCTGTTGAGTTTGTTACCCAAGGCAGAGAGAGAGAGCGCGGAACACACGCTGCGAGAGTGATGAGAAGCTGGGTGTGACGTCACACACACCGGAGTTGCGGAATGCGGAGAACTGAGCCTGAAACTTTGGTTCTGGTAAAGCGGCAGCAAGCTGTTGAAGAGATGCTGGTAGGCAGGAGCTGAGAACAGCAAAACTCAGCTGAATTTAAGAAGCTCAGGTAGGAAATCCAACTTATTCAGAAGGATAGGGCTAGGTTTCTTCAGCAGTAGTCACTTGAACAACTGGAACAAATTGCCAAGCAGGGAGCAGAGGGAGGAGGAGCCTTAAGTAGGGTGAATTGGTTTAAGATTTAAAGTGACAGCATCTAGTACGTTGAAATCCCTGACAATGATTGACGTTTCAAAGTGGGACGTTTCACAACGCTCTAGTGTTATTGATTAGCTTGTAGGCAAAGAAGAAGACAAATTTTCCATATACACATTACAAGCTTATCTCTTGAGATCATAGGTTATTGAAGGAAATATTCCACTTATGTAAAACTGTGTGTGTGTGTTTGAGTTTACATATCAACATACTATGCTGATTTAAAGGTCATTATGGCAGCTGGAAATATATTACTTATTCATTGAATATATATATTCACTGCTGGAACGGTTACATTACTTTTGTTAAGAACTTCAGAATTATATTGAGAATACTGTAAACTCAGTTGGAGCATACGCTTCACTCATTAACAAAGAACGTAAATACATCGTAAATCTTGATGAAAAAGAGTGACATGGGCACTCTCATATTTTATATTGTGTCCTGTTCAGGGGTTTAGTGGGTAAGATGCTGATATTTACAGTGCTAATAAAAATACTTACGGTGAAGTAGTGAAAACAGGGGTCTCTTAAATGTGATTAAACAGTGTGATTACCTGTATATGGACAATAAATCTAATTCAAACAATAGTGTCTGGCAAATGGGTGTCAGTAATCGACTATAACACCAGTAATAATACCATTATTAAAATTCTGTTTTGTTTGAAAATATTTTTTACTGGCAAGAGTATACCAAAATATATGAATGGAGGTGAAACAGTGAAGTCAAAAATAATAATCGTAGTAAAGTGTGTAAGATAAAATAAGAGTGAATATCTATGGTAAACCAATAAAGATTTAACAACACAACTGGAAGTGAAATATAAATGTGATAAAAATGATAAAAATAATTCTCTCTCCCTAAGGACACAATGTGACAGTATAAAGGTTTTTTATTTTGTGTGTGAGTGGCTAGGTCAAATAATTTTTGGCTGTTACTGTATTTTAGCCCTCATGTTTTTAATTTTTACTGAAAAAAATCATTGTGAATTACAGTAAAAGTGTCGTCTTATATGAACAAGACTTTCTGTATGCTTACTCAAATGATTAAAATTAGCTGAAGAAATTAATTGTAAATTACTGTGGAATTATCTTCATTTATATGAACATAGAAAATTTGTTCTGTTCATTAATGCCTTTAGGATATACATAATCCATTAAGTATATCCATCTGGATTCAGCCCTAAGTAATGCTGTTTCAAGGTCGCCTCCTCTTAATCCTAGAGAAATCTTTTGAATTCCGTAACACTTTAATTCAGAAGTCTTGGATTGGTGGTATTTAAGAAAGTGAGAAGCTACAGATGTAATTTTTTTGTCTTTTGATAGATCTTTGGGAGCATTGCGAATATTTCGCATATGTTCCATCAGTCTGGTATGTAAGGTTCTTGAAGTCATGCCAATGTAAGTTCTGGGACATTTATGTTGGAGGAGCATATATTACTCCAGTTGAATTACAACTAATATAACTCTTGATTTGGTGATGTTTACTAAATCTGTCAGTGATAGACTTTTTTTTTAATCATGTTGCTGCAAGAGGAGCAGTTGCCACATACAAAAGAGCCTCGTTCTGCCGGTCTCGTCTTGGTTGTTTTGTGTACATAACGGCTTGGACTGACAATCTCCTTTAAGTTTCTGCTTCTTCTGTAGCTGAGTTGTACCCTGTCTCCAATTAAATCTTTGAGGCGGGGGTCAGCTTGGAGTATATGCCAATAATTGTTAATTATATTAACAATTTGCAGTGTTTGTTGATTGTAGGTTAAAACCAGTCTAGTTTTATTGTCACCTTTTTTAATTTTTGCTTTTAACAATTCTGACCTTGCAGTTTTTAATGCTCTTGTTTTGGCCTTATGGATGGATCTTTTGCTGTAGCCTCTTAGAAGTAAACAATTTTCAAATTCAGAGGCTCTCGCCTTGAAAATCTTATCTTGTGAGCAATTTCTCCTTAGTCTCAGGAATTCTCCGACTGGTAGAGATTCGGTAGTGTTCGGTGAATGGGCACTGGTGGCAAAGAGGACATTATTCGTGGCTGTTTCTTTTCGAAACAGGTCTGTGCTTAGGGAGCCATCATCTTCTTTGCAGATTAATAAATCCAGAAAGGAAATATTTGTCTGGCTCTTATGATGAGTCAATCGAATGTTCAGATTATTATGGTTTAACTTTAATAAAAAAGTATCAAGATCTTCTTTGTTGCCTTCCCATAAGAACAGGATGTCATCTATATATCTGATCCACACTGGGATCTTGTCTGAATAATAGTCATTTGCATCGGAAAATACCGTTGTTTGCTCCCACCACCCTAAAAACAAATTAGCGTAGGTGGGAGTGCAAGCCGTGCCCATGGCGGTGCCTTGGGTTTGTAGGTAAAATTTATTATTGAATAAAAAATAATTCTTGGTCAACACAAAATTGAGCAGGTTGAGTATAAACTGGTTATGATCAGGGCTTTTGTCTGATGATATGTTCAGAAAATATTGAACTGCATTTAATCCTAGCTTATGATCGATACTGGTATATAGAGATTCCACGTCACAAGAGACTAGCCAGGTGTTTTTGGAGATATAGATGTCTTTTATTATCTGTAAAACTTCCATTGTGTCTTTCACGTAAGAAGATAGCTGGGTTAAAAATGGTCTCAACCTAAGGTCCACATATTGACTCGCCTTTTCAGTTAGGTTTTCGTTACTTTTTTGTGGACTTTAGGGATTAGATAAAATGTTGCAACTTTTGGATGGGAAATATTCAAAAATGTCTTTTCTTTGGTGTTGATTAGACCATTTTTGGTGGCTAAGTCGATCAGTTTATTATATTGGGAGTGGAAATCTACTGTAGGGTTGCCCCAAAGTTCCTTATAGCTGATCTTGTTCTTCAATTGTAGATTGGCCTCTTTCAGATACATTTCTATTGGCCATATTACAATATTACTGCCCTTGTCAGCGTTGCGGATGATGACATTGTTCCAAGATTCCATTTCTAATAGAGTGTCTCTTTCTTCTTTGGATAGATTTTGACATTTGGGGGTGATATCCAACTTATTAATGCTTTGACATACAATTTGGTTGAAGACATCTATATTGGAGCAGGTGTTACTTGGGGGGACATATTTGGATTTAACTTTCAGCGTTTTCCGCCAGTTATGTCCTTCGCCTTGTTCCTGTTCTGAATTAAGATCATCCAATATTTGTAAAGATTCCAATTCGTCTTCGGACCAGTTAATAGATGGATTGTCTGGTTCTTTGTTAGAGAAATGTCTTTTTAAAATCAGCTTTCGAAGGAACAATTGTACGTCCTTAATTACCTAAAATTTATCCAACATATTATGGGGACAAAAAGACAAACCTTTGGACAAAACATTGATATGATGAGATGTTAATATCCGGTCCGATAAATTTATAATTCTTAATTTCTCATCCTCATTTGAGAGAATGGACTCGGATTTCTTTTGTGGGGTTTGTTTGTCTGTTGTTTGTCCTTTTGATTCTTTTCGTTTCTGGTTTGCCTTTTGTTTTTTCCACCCGCCTCTTCTGGTGGTTCGGAATCGGTACTTGTGTCCTCTTCTAAAAAAGACTCTCTCTTTCTATTTTCCACTATAACTGTATTACTGGAAGTGGAAGGCTGAGATGCTCTTTCTATTTCATTATTTTCTGTGTCATCATTGTCTGTATCTGATACATCAGTTTCCACTAGGTTTATTCTTCTTTGGGATCTGGTATTGGTGATGTTGGATTTGCTTCTCTACTTATAAACTTTATTATTGTTGAAATCCTGTATATCTCTCTGCAGCTTGCCCTTTTTAGTTGTTTTAATTTCATTTTCATACTTGTCTAGTTCTTTTTGATATTTTTTATATGCAGTTTCAAATGCAGTTTTCAAATTCTTGCATTTGCTCAAATTGCTTTAATTGCTCATTTTGACTTTCAATCAGTTCTTCCAGTCTGTCGTATTCTGAGGAATCGTGCTTGATAAGGATTTTCATTAGTTTGGTGGAGCAAAGATTTTCATTAGTTTGGTGGAGCTTCCTCCCATGCTATACTTAGATTTTTTTGTTTGAATTCGAATGCTGGAAAGAGTTGTATCCTTAGGCCTCTTGGTATCAAGTTCCTCTGAATAGATTGCTCTCAGAATTGTTTGTCCCACCAAAGTTTATCTTATTTGAAAAGGTTTTTGTGTAATTCTCTTAATAAAGTTTCTAAATTATTTGGAGTGGTATCTGTGCTGATGGGAGATTAATTATTGAATACTTCATTCATATCTGCAAGTCTTTTTTGCTCCCTAGTTTGTCTATCAATTTCAAATTTGCTAGCCATAGCTTAGTAGTAGTAGTAGTAGTGTCCTGGGGTTGCTGGAATCCTATATTAGATATAGGAATGCACAGTAATTAGTGTAACGAAAGATAGCAATAGCACTACATGAATAAGTGGGGACGCTCCGTCAGGTTTAAATGTATATATATATATTTTAATATTTATATATGTGTATATATATATATATATATATATGTGTGTGTGTGTGTATGTGTATATATATATATATATATATATATATATATGTATACCTTATGTACCTTATGAGCTAGAGTGCTTGTGCAAAGAAACAACAGTTGCAGATATAGTCTGTATTACTAGAGGGATAGAGACTAGAATGATGCACTTGGGTAGCACTTCTGTACCCCTAAAAAATAATGTGAATGAAACTTCATTCAATACCATCCAGAACCAAGGGGTTGATTTTGAGATTAAAACATAACATTTATTGAGACTACTGTAAATTAAAATAAGTGTGTGAATGTGTGCAATTTAAAAACACATAGAAACTCGACCAGTAATTGTGCTGGCTATTGGTATAGTTAGGGTAACTTATTGTAGAATACCCAGACAGTAGCTCTTATTCTATTGGCTAATCAAATCAGCCAATAGAATTAAAGTAGCTTTCATCCAATTGGCTGATTTGAATTTGAAGGCTCAAATCAGCCAATAGGAATTCAAGGGATGCCATTTTTAATTGCGTACCTTGAATTCCGATTCAGTGTATGGCGGCGATCGTATGAAGAGGATCCTCCACGCTCCATGGCTCTGGTCTTCTGTTCCAGCGTCGCCGATCTTCAGTTCCTGCATCGCTGGTCTTCAGTTAAAGAGAGGACGGTCTTCAGCTCCGCGGTCATCGGTCTTCAACTCCTCCGCTCCGTGCCGGCTGGTTCCTGGAAGAAGAAGAGGTCGCCTCCTGGAAGAAGACTTCTCCACCTGGAACAGGACCTTCTCCGCTTGTCTTCAGGACAGGTAAGGAGCACTTGGGGGTTAGACTTAGGTTTTTTTAAGGGGGGATAGGGAGGGTTTTAGAGTAGGGGTGTGTGGGTGGTGTTCTTTTTTTCACAGGTAAAAGAGCTGATTACTTTGGGGCAATGCCCCACAAAAGGCCCTTTTAAGGGCTGGTAATAGAGCTGATTATTTTTTGTAATTTAGTTTAGGGTAGGGACATTTTTTTATTTTGGGGGGCTTTGTTATTTTATTAGGGGGCTTAGATTAGGTGTAATTAGCTTAAAATTCTTGTAATCTTTTTTTATTTTTTGTTAATTAGTGTTTGTTTTTGTAATTTAGTTTAGTGTATTTAATGATCTTTTAGTTTAGATAATTGTAGTTTATTTAATTAATTTATTGACAGTGTAGGTGTATTTGTAACTTAGGTTAGGATTTATTTTACAGGTAAATTGGTAATTATTTTAACTAGGTAGCTATTAAATAGTTATTAACTATTTAATAGCTATTATACCTAGTTAAAATAAATACCAAGTTACCTGTAAAATAAATATAAACCCTAAAATAGCTACAATGTAATTATTAATTACATTGTAGCTATCTTAAGGTTTATTTTATAGGTAAGTATTTAGTTTTAAATAGGAATATTTTAGTTAATAAGATTAATATTATTTAGATTTATTGCAATAATAATTAAGTTAGGGGTGTTAGGGTTAGATAGGGTTAATATAGTTAATATTTATAATATAATAACTATATTAACTATATTAACCCTAATATAATTAGGATTAATATAGTTAATATAGGTGGCGGCGGTGTAGGGGGGTCAGATTAGGGGTTAATATAGGTGGTGGCGGTGTAGGGGGATTAGATTAGGGGTTAATATATTTAATATAGGTGGCGGCGGTGTAGGGGGATTAGATTACAGGTAAAAGAGCTGATTACTTTGGGACAATGCCCCGCAAAAGGCCCTTTTAAGGGCTGGTAATAGAGCTGGTTACTTTGGGACAATGCCCTGCAAAAGGCCCTTTTCAGGGCTATTTGTAATTTAGTTTAGGGTAGGGACATTTTAGTATATTAGGGGGTAATACATTTATTATAGGGGGCGGCAGTGTATGGGGATTAGATTAGGGGTTAATCATTTTAATATAGGTGGCGGCGGTGTAGGGGGATTAGATTAGGGGGTAATGTAGTTAAAATAGGTGGCGGCGGTGTAGGGGGATCATATTAGGGGGTAATATAGTTAATATAGGTGGCGGCGGTGTAGGGGGATTAGATTAGGGGTTAATAATTTTAATATAGGTGGCGGCAGTGTAGGGGGATTAGATTAGGGGTTAATAATTTTAATATAGGTGGCGGAGGTGTAAGGGGGTCAGATTAGGGGGTAGTACATATAATGTAGGTGGCGGCGGGGTAGGGGGCTCACATTAGGGGTTAATATAGTTAAAATAGGTGCCGGCGGTGTAGGGGGATCATATTAAGGGGTAATATAGTTAATGTAGCTGGTGGCAGGGTAGGGGGGTCAGATTAGGGGGTAATACATTTAATGTAGCTGGCGGCGGGTCCGGCAGCGGCGGTTTAGGGCTTAATATATTTTTTGTTAGGAGTGAGAGGGGGGGATTGCGGATAGAGGGGTATACGTGTCGGGCTATGTTTGGGAGGCGTGTTAGACAGTTACGGGTGATTTTATAATTTAGTCAGTTTTTGTAGGCGGCGGCAGTTTCTAAAGTGCCGTAGGTCGCTGGCACCTCCAGAAATTTGTACTTACGCAGATTTCTGGAAATCGATAGTTTGTCAGACTTACGGCACTTTAGCATCTGACGGTGCCGTATATGTGATAGCTCGAGTTGCGAGCTGAAACTACGGGCGGCGCAGGTTTCCACGCTTGCGCCGAAACCTGAGCCATATATCGGATCGCGCCCAAGGTGACCAGATTTCCAAGACCAAAATTATGGACTCCTCATAAATGTTAAAGGGACGGTCTACTCCAGAATGTATTCCCCATTTCCTATTTTTGCATAACCAACACTGATATGATAATACACTTTTTACCTCTGTGATTGTCTTGTCTCTAAGCCTCTGCAGACTGTCCTTATTTCAGATCTTTTGACAGACTTGCATTTTATCCAAATCACTGCTGACTGAAAAACTGTCAAAATGTCAATGAGAAAGAGGCAGCCTTCAAGGGCTTATAAATTAGCATATGAGCCTACCTAGGTTTAGCTTTCAACAAAGAATACCAAGAGAACAAAAAAAATTGATGATGAAAGCTGTTTAACATTGCATGCCCTATCTGAATCATGAAAGTTACAGGGATAGGAAATTCAAAATTAAACGTGCAAGATTCAGATACAGCATTTCA